>NW_006921642.1:6318051-6339334 GCF_000298275.1 Orycteropus afer afer
GAATAGTTCCTCCTCCATTAACATAAACTCACTTGTGGTGAAACTGAATGCTGTCAAATAAATGTAAAATTCACATTGAATTGCAGCTCTACTCTTATCAGACCCAGTTGCACTGATTCCTGGTGTCAGTCCAATGTGAGTGCATCAAGCTAAATATCCTTTCAATAAAAGTACTGGAGTATAGAATACTTAGGCTTTTACTAGTAGGAATAGAAAGTTGTACACTTGCAGAAATTAATTTCCAGATCTACAAAAGTATCGATCCACTTTGTACCCACAGGCACTTTGTACCCACAGGTTTTGGTAGACCAATTGCTTCTCAATCAGATCTCTTGCATATATAAATTCACTATAAAAATTATTTATGCCTAGGGAGCTCTGGTGGTGTAGTGCCTAAGGCATTTGACTGCTAACCAGAAGGCTGCATTTCAAACCCTAGCCACTCCTCAGAAGGAAGACTGGGCAATCTACTTCTGTAGCAATACCGCCTCGGAAACCCAAGGAGGGGTCGTTATGAGTCGGATCCAACCGAATAGCAGTAAGTTTTCTTTTCTTTTTTTTTTTTTTTAATTCATGCCTAGTTGTTGTTTGTTGTTATGTGCCCTGGAGTTGGACATGATTCAGAGTGACCCCTCCTTGGGTTTTCGAGGCTGTTTCACTACGGAAGTAGATTACCCAACCTTCCTTCCAAGGAGTAGCTGGTGAGTTTGAACCGCCAGACTTCTGGTTAACAGTCAAGTGCCTTAGGCACTACACTACCAGGACTCCTAGAATGTCCTTCATTTTTAAACACTCCAAAACACAGTGAATATCATCCTAAGTTAAACTTTTCTTTTTCAGGAATAATGCTTTTTAAGAAGACAGGTAATTTGAACTCATGAAATCAAAGTTGGTTTTGACATAAATTAAAATTTTAGTAAATCGAGGGTGTGCTATTTGAGTTCTGAAGCATTCTGCTTTCAAATATTTAGTCATTATTTTACTGCATGAATTTTTTATTATAACCTACACATAATATCAAACAATTCAGGTACAGTCAGTTCCTCCCTTTCTAGAGTCCTTATGGCCTCTTCAAAGTTTATCAAGCAGTTTTAGAGAAACAGTATGTCAGTCTGCTTTACTGTAAGATTTTTTTCCCCTATGTTCATCCTCAATGCATTTCCACGTTGGGAAGGACATTCTTCCTGTTCTACACTTTGAAAATATGATTTTACCGCAGGCCAACGTTTTAACATTTTTCTTGTGGCTGGCAACAATGAGAACCATCTTATCTGAAAAAGCTCTATCTTTCCATTTATATGATTTGAAAACCTTATTAAGTGCTTCTGTATATTTTGATGGAACTGAAAAGTGACCAAAACTTTCATTATGAAAGTTTCAACATGGCAGGAAAGTAAATCACAAATCTTGTCAGAAGTACTATATAAAAGGTATACAGGATATTTGGAAAGCATTTTGTTTAGTATAAAGTCTATAGTGTAAGTGGAATTTGACAAAATTTATATTTGCCCCTTCAGCTGAATATGCAGATGTTGTTGTTGTTATTGTTGTGTGCCGTCGAGTTGGACTCCTCCTTGGGTTTCCGAGACAGTATCACTATGGAAGTAGATTGCCCCATCTTCCTTCCGAGGAGTGGCTGGTGGGTTTGAATGCAGTGGGTCTTCTGATTAGCAGTCAAGTGCCTTAGGCATTACACTACCAGACCTCCCAAATATGCAGATAAGTGAATAAAATCTAGTTTGCATTTGGACATATCAACAATTATTGTTTGTTTTTTATCATTTTATGAAAATCTTCATAGAAATCAAGATACTGATTTAAAATTGTTTTTTTCAAATCAAAGTACCTATGTACTAGGGAGAAATTTTTGTTGGTGTTGCTGCTGCTAACACTGTGATTGGACGCATCACTTAAAAGCATAATAACTAGTAAGGTCTGATAGTATCAGCTCTAGACTGTAAGGGTCAACACAATCTGTTATAAAATTATCACTTTCGTTCAAGCATGAGATATTTTAGTTGCAAATTCTAATTCAGGAAATGTGGTTTTATTCAGTTTCATTGAGCAATCAAGAAAATGCAATGATAATGTCCATTTTTATGGTAAGCTCAAACTAATTCAGCAGCCACTATTTCTACTGAGCATTGAAATATATTGGGGGGACAAAAGGCTTTCAATTGACTTAATACTTTCCTGTCTTAGGGAGATTTATTCTCCATATGTGCTTTAACATTGCTTTCTCCACCATTCCTAAATCCAAATTCTTTTTTTGCACATTGTTCAATATTCATTCTTTTTCTTACTTCCCTAATCTAGTTGAATCTGTTATTGTGTCATTAAAATAATGTATATTCTGTGATGTCTCAGCCATCCTGGTGTTGATGTAATATTCTCATTTGCGTTTGCACTATCAAAACTCTTAGAGAACGTTTCCACAATATTCACAGTGTTAAAAATTAAACTAGGATCACCTTGGTAAAAAGTACGAGGGTTAATCCACAGGAAAGGTAGATGGATCAATTACAACACACTTAAACTGCACACTAAGTCACATTCCTCAGACTGATATGACAATGGATAATCAAACCATGCTTGTCAGCATTAGAGGTCAAATGAAAAAATAGCAAAAATAGAGGGCAAATACTCTGTACTATATCTATTTGACATACACACACAAAAAAAATGTTCCTTTCAGCCAAATATTTTGAACTATCATGTGGGTTTTATACTTTTCCCCAAATTTCAGCCCATTGTCTAAGGTTAAGTTGTTAAATTTTTATACCAAGACCAGGACTTCTCTAAGAAAAGCTGGATACTTGGCTTGGTCAACCAACACATTACTTATCTTGATTGTTTCTGGGTGGGAAAAGCCACCAACAATTTGAAATCCCACAAGTAAACTTTTTTTTTTTTAACCTTAAGATTTTGCTCTCTGCTAAAATGCGAATGTCACAAAGACAAATGAAATATGAAGGTGATCACTGCCTACACTTATTTTGAGTCCCTCAGTAATGTAAAGGGTTAATGCACTCAGCTACTAATTTAAAAGTTGGAGAATTGAATCCACCCAGACCGCGTCAAACATATCTTCTGAAAAATTAAGTTACTGAAAATTCTATGGAGCACAATTCTACTCTGACACATATGGAGTCACCATGAGTCGGAATTAACTTCGCAATAACATGTTATTGTTATTATTATTAAATGATTGAGTTTAGAAAATAATGAAGGTGGAGATTGCAGAAGCCCTTTGAGTAGTTTGGTTTATGTAATGAACTGAACAAATCACCCATAGTTCTAGAAAGAAGACCTGCAGTAGAGTATTATAGACAAATTTCTCTGCCTTAATTGTTGCTGACTGTCTCCTATGAGTTACTTTTAGCTCTTCCCTTATTTTTCCCCACTTTGGAGGGAAATTTTAACCTGAGAAAAAGAATATGGTATCTGCAACAAATGAGCAGCTGGCTTTAGGAATGGAGCTTAAGTGGCTTAAAGTCAACTCAGAGCTAATTCCTTTCACTCTACTAACCTAGGATGACTATCACTGATAAAGTACAAAAAATGGGGTTTGGTTCTTGCCCTCGTATGTTGGGAAGACAAATATTATTCAAAGAATCGTATAAGGGACGTCCAAAATTCTAACAGTGTTGAAGATAATGTAATGTTGTGAAGATATAATAGAGGGGAATTGATCTGATCGGGGAGAGCATGGAAGACTTATCTGAGAAAATAACCAGCTGATTCCTGAGGAAAAACTAAGAGTAAATTAGGCCAGAAGAGGTAGTTAAGGTTATGTGTCAACTTGGCCGAGCCTGGTTTTGAGTGGCTGGGCACCTGGTGGTAATTATTCCCCACACGATGAGACTGGCAATCAACTCCATGGTGGACTCTGCTGTGAGCAGCTGAGTAGCTGCTTTAGCAATGTGGTCTGCTTCCTGTATATAAGGAGAAGCTTTGGGAATGGTCTCTAACTTATGGTACACTTGGACCCTATATGCAGCCAACTCATTCATTGTTCAGCAATGAATTGTTGTCTGCCAATCTTGGGACTCTTAATGGACTTGAATCAATGGTTTGCCATGTAGTTTGGTAATAATGGGACTCTGCCATTTTATTTGTTGATCTTGGGCTTGTAAACCTCAGCAGCTAGCAGCTGCCTGAGTGAAGAGATACTTTTAGCTCCAGTGGGGAGGGAGCCAGAGGCAGAGCTGACGCCCCAGATCAAGGGGCTTTCATCCAGTCCCTAGAACCTGGCAGACTGTAAAAGAATAAATTCCTGTTTGTTAAAGTTATCCCATTTGTTAGAGCGGCACTAAGTAACCAAAACACCAGAGGAAGCAATTTAGGCAATAAGAATAGCTTGTGCAAAGCCCTGAGGTGAGATATTGTGATAGTTGGAGCTGTGTGTCAACTTGGCTGGACCACAATTCTGTGTGGTTTAAGCAGTTGTGATGTGGGTTATTCCCATGATGCGATCAGATGTATATGTTTTGAGCAGCCAATCTGTTGCAAGGGAATTTCCTTAGGGGTGTGGCCTACTTCCAAAATATTTATGGACATCCTGGGGAAAGAGACACTATTCTGTGGATCAGGATCCTGTTGTGCTGCCTAAAACTGCCCGTGAGTGAACAATCTACCCATTCAGCCTGGAGATTTTGGATTCGTCATTTGTTGGAGTCAACAGCTGGTATATACTGCCTGCCTTGATCTTGTCAGCTCCTGCAGCTGCGTGAGTTGGGAAGTGCCTCCAGCTTTGGTCCAAGAACTTGGGATTTGCCAGCCTCTGTAAGTGTGTGAGCCATTTTCCTAAGATAAATTTCTCTCTCTCTCTTTCTGTCTATATAAGATTTACTGGTTTTACTTCTCTAGAGGACCCAGGCTAACACAGATATGATATATTGATTTTGAGGAACTGAAAGAAGGCTAGTGTGGCAGTGGTTCAGATGGAGAAACTGGGTATGAAATAAATAGAGGCTCAGGGTTATCCAGATTTAGACCTTGTGCTTGGGTGGAATTCTAGTTCACAGTGTGTTCTTCCATTCTGTTTCTTTTTGTTTTTCTTATTTATTTTAATCATGAAAGTCAATCAACAGATTCTTCTACACTCAAGCCATTTCTATTTGGAGGTATTAAAATGAATAATAACACCAATTTATCTGTCTCCCAACTGCTTTATATTACTGATCATAAAAACAAACAAAAAGCCCACTCCTCTTGAGTTAATTCTGACTCACATCAACTCTATAGGACATAGGATTTCCTCATAGGATTTCCAAGGCTGTTGATCTTTTACAGAAGCAGACTGCCATATCTTTCTCCCACAAAGTTATTGGTGAGTTTCAACCAGCAACCTTTCAGTTATCAGCCAAGTGCTTTAACCACTACACCACCAGGGCTTCTTCTAGTGATCACATAGCCTTGGAATATATCTGTCCTCTTATTGTTGTTGTTGTTATGTGCCATCGAGTTGGACCTGACTCATAGCGACCCCTCTTTGGGTTGCTGAGGTGGTATCACTACAGAAGTAGATGCTACCAGAGCTCCCATCTGTCCTCTTAGGACTGTCAAAAATAAATTATTCTATCTATCCAAATTCTTGTGCATAAGCCCTGGTAGCGTAGTGCCTAAGGCACTTGACTGCTAACCAGAAGGCTGGCGGTTCAAACCCACCAGCCACTCCTCAGAAAGAAGGTTGGGCAATCTACTTCCATAGTGATACTGCCTTGGAAACTCAAGGAGGGGTCGCTATGAGTAGGGTCCAACTCAACAGCACGTAACAACAATAACAACATCCAAATTCTTGTGAAGTCACTTTCTTCAATCATTTCAACCACAGTGAGGGAATAAGTGAGGGCCATATATGAATAATTTTTTGATTATTCATCATCTTGACCTCTATTATTTTGGATTTTTTTCCTAGTATTTCCAAATATAGAATCTCAAATCTTATAAATTTTCAGAACTGCTCTTACAAAGATGAGAATTAAGCTTTAATGTACTGAAATCAAAGCATTCTACCTCTTGTACCTACTGCTATCAAATTGATTCCAACTCATAACAACCCCCATTAGGTTTCCAAGATGGTAAATCTTTACCAAAGGAGATTACTTCATCTTCCTTCTGAAGGGCATCTGGTGAATTTGAACCACCAACCTTTTGGTTAGCAGTCAAATGCCTTAGGCAATGCATCAGAGCTACTTATAAGGAAATTAAATACTCAAGAAACCAACCAGTAAATCTTCATTGTCCATAGTTTCCTCTAATGTTCTTATTTTGTTTTTGCTATCTGCCCTTCTTCCCAACCCCCTCAGAACAATCTCTCTGTGTATAACTCTTCATTGTACTAAAGTTAACATTTGTGCAGGTGCAATAAATGTACCAGGTCTGTCTGTAAAAATAAGGTGATTCATTTCGCATCAGATGTTTTCATTGAATGAAACTCCAGATCAAATCATGTAATAGCCTGATTTTTGTTTCTAAAAGTCTGCATGGTGTAGGGTAAAGACTCAAAATACATTTTACTCTGAATCATTTATTTTAAGGATTATTTTATATTGTATTCAATTTCCCAGAAACTCCCCCTCCTTGAGTTTCCAAGGCAGTATCACTATGGAAGTAGATTGCCCCATCTTCCTTCTGAGGAGTGGCTGGTGGGTGTGAACCGCCAGCCTTCTGGTTAGCAGTCAAGTGCCTTAGGCACTACGCTACCAGGACTTACGCACAAGAATTTGGATAGATAGAATAATTTATTTTAGACAGTCCCAAGAGGACAGATGGGAGCTCTGGTAGCATCTACTTCCGTAGCTGCTCCCCATCCAGTGCATTCACTGACATTTGTGGTTTGTCCAGCAGCATCGAGCCACAGCTTAAGACAATCTCTTTTCCACTATGATTTTTCCTTCAAATATAAAATGGGAATGATCATATATTTTTTCTCTATAGTTGGGCTAGCATAAAAGAATGAAATAAATAAGGGTAAAATGATTGCTAGGAGAATACTTTGATTGACTCTAAAAATTATAAAATAGTGCATGATCAACTATTATTTAAATTCCAGTGATAAATTCAAATTTAGTCATACTTGTTGTTATTGTTCTTAGTATTAGATTGTTCTGTTTTTCATAATTATTCTCCATAGTAATATTACTGTGAGGTCATTACAACAGCTGTCTCTATATAGTTGCAGATGTTTTGCCCTCAAAGGAAATGAAATTGTAAACTCTTTTCTTTGAACTTTGATTTTGCCTGCTTTGAATCTAAATAAGTACAGAAACATATGTATAATTTTATTTCTTGCCTCTCCCTGGAGGCCATCCATTAGCAGAACTTCATAAGTTAATCTCTTTTCATATCCTTTATTCCCTTTGATTCTAAGAAAGCATATGACTTGCAGATGATAGTCAAGTGGGGAGAGAAAATAGTCAATGAAAGGGCTACAAACAACAACAAAAAAGCCAGTTACATAAATAATATAAAATTTTTGTTTCAGAGCTTTGGATAGCATATTATGGGAAGCCCTTGGGGCTACCATAGCTTCTTTGAGAAAGACCCATGAGCTAAGATTTTATATAATGAAAAAGTTAAGAAGGCAATATTTCAGGGAATAGCACAAGAAAACTTAGAGAGGCAAGAGTAGATAATTGAGTTTTTAGGCCATCAATCTGTGGTACTGTTTCTGGTGCCATAAATCTTTGGTGTCAGGACAAGTTTAAAACAAGCCTGTAAAAATGAAGCAATAATACCTTTGGAATGCCTTAAAGGATATATATGCCCAGTCATCAAGCATCAGTATAATTGTTATTTGTATAATTAATATTGTTATCATTTAAAATCATGGACCTTATCAATCCTTCACTTTGACTAATTTTTTTTTTCTGTTGTCTTCAACTTTTTTTCTCCTTTTACCCCTTTCTACAATAATATTGTAAGAAATAATTAAATGTGCACTACAATTCTAACTATTTGATGTTTATTAAAATATTTTTAGTATTCTATAGATAGAAAATGTGTTTATGTAGAGGAAGGGATTAAGTTTGAATGTGGAATGAAATAGAAATTACATATGACATAACCTAGAGGTATGTGAAAATTTTAGCAGTAGGGTGGTTATTTTGAAGACTTGCAAATTCCAGTTATTCTTTCTGCCTCCTACAGTTACACCTTCAATTTAATCCTTTTCAGGGGTGGACAGGTAGAAAAATCAAGACTGCCTCTTGGGAACTTCTAGTGAGGTCAGTCCTACACCTCTCCTAGATGACCGGAGAGGAGCTGACTGGCTGGACATGAGTGCCCATTTGCTCTCTTTCCAGGGCACCCTTGACTTCCAACTCCTGTGCAACCATAAATTTGATATTTTCTGCTCTATTGTTAACCTCATCTCCTTTGCAGATGTAGTCCTCTTTGGCCTTCTCTTTTTAACCTAGTCTTGGTCAGTCACCTAGAGGGTGACTCCTTATATCTGATAAAATCATATTTGTGTGACTTCAGAGTAGGAACCACAGAGAAAATCTTTAAGCATTTATAAAGGTTCTGAGTCACAACTCTCAGTTTGCCATTGCAAGTCTACAAATGTCCTTTCAGTTTATTCCATCTTAATTATGTATGCCGGTATATAATAAATCCACACAGGACAGTTTCTCTCTCAAAATTTCATTTCCCTCAATTTGTTCTTAACACCTACTTCTCTTGCAGTTATCCATTGGCTTGTTAAAGTCATAACACATTTTTCAGATACCATAAAGAAAAAGAATTGTGATGCCTTTTTAAATCAAGTATATAAAATACATGGTTTAATTTTGGTAAGGTAAAACAGTAAGTTGAGGTATCCTTAACACTGTAATGTCCGTTTGCAAAATATATAGGAATTGAGTTGAACTGATTAAATTTACTCAAAGTCTCACACCTCCTTTATATCTTTAGCTACCATTTTGTTATACTGCAATGCATTTCTACATAATAAAATGTAACAGCCTGTCAGAAAATAAGAAAACTGTGACACAAAGTTTATCATCCAATGGCTATACATTTCCAGCACTATATCTGCCTGTGCATGTGAACAAGTGTGTGTGCTGAAAGAAGAAAAATGCTTTATACACAAAGTTTTCATAACATCTATCATGAATCCCTGGATATTTCAAAACTGTATTCCATTTATTTGTAACTACCTTGTTATCAATAATATTCACTGTTCAAAAACAGAAGGTACCCAGTTATCTGGAGACTCATTTTTCAAGCCATGTCTATATGGCATTATGTGTGAAAATTAACCAGTGTTTTACCCACCCCTAATTACCCTAGAAAGGAGCTCTGGTAAGCATAGTGCCTAAGGCACTTGATTGCTAACCAGAAGGCTGGTGGTTCAAATCCACCAGCCACTCTCCAGAAGGAAGATTGGGAGTGATACCGCCTTGGAAACCCAATGAGGGGTCGCTATGAGTCGGGTCTGACTCGACGGCACATAACAACAACAACAACAACAAATTACCCTGGAAAAAGCTCTGGTGGTGTGGCATTTGCCTGCTAATCAAAAGGTCCGTGGTTCAAACCCAATGGTTGTTCTATAGACGAAAGATGAGGCAGTCCGCTTCCACAAAGATTTACAGCCTTGAAAACCTAGTGCGGGTCACTATGAGTTGGAATTGACTCCATGGCAGTGGGTTTGCTTTAGAGCTACCCCAGGCCAGGATCTCTCATGCCACTGTTAAGGCATTGGGGTACTAACTAAAACCATCTGCTTCACAGAAGAAAAATGAGGCAGTCTATTTCTGCAAAGATTTACAGCCTTGGAAACCCTATGGAGTTTGCTATGAATCAGAATAGACTCAATGGCAGTGGGTTTGGTGAGTTTCAGAGTTACCCCAGACAAATTTCCATTGTTAATATTGTGCATCCTGACCTGATTACCTGTGTATTAAAAATAAATTAATTTTATGTTGCACAAATGTGATGATGTGTGTGTATGTGTGCATGCGTGTGAGCAGATAGTGACACTCAGCACCCATAGGTGATGTCAAATGAATCAAACACTGTTGAGAATAGTCACTGTACTAGACATTGGACACAACAAGGAACATCATAGACATAGTGCTTGTGGAATGCATGTCTCTATCTATACAATTTAAGGAGCTCTCATGGGCAGTGGCTAAAGCATTTGGCCACTAACTTAAAGGTTGGCTATTTGAACCCACCAGTCACTCCATGGGAGACTGCTTCTGACAAGATTTACAGCCTTGGAAACCCTATGGGGCAGTTTTACTCTACCTGATACAGTCACCATGAGCAGGAGTCAACCCGATGGCAGTGGGCTTGGTTCTGATTATCTATATAATTTACTACTTTACATATAGCCACTTTTCTTTCCTAATAAGTCAGGGCAGGCCTTATTAAAATTGGGATTCAGAAACTTTGAGTGTAGATACTATTTGTAGTCCTTTATATTAATAAGTGTATTTGTCATATGGAACATAATACAAAAATAGATGTAGTATTTCCCAAAATTTTAATTGCTTCTCTGAAAACAGGTTAAAAATTGATCCGTTTGGTTACCCCAAATGGATGATAGTTATGATAAGGAGGGAAGGAAGAAAATATTCATTCTCATGTTTCTCCCTCAAGAAAATTAATTCAAATTGGAAAGAAGACATAAGGAATACAAAAACAAAGCTCTCTTCTGCTTTCTTTCTGTGCCTGTGTCTTCCAACCAACTTTTTGATAGCTCTTCCTGGGTCACATGCATGAGCATCAAGATATTGGAGGGAGTCTTTTAGTTCTCTACCCTTTGAGTCCCAGGCCTGCTTTCCAAACTCAGAGACATGGGGATCAAGAAAAGAAGAAGATTTTGGATACTGTTTAATTAAATAGCAAAACTTTTCCTTCCTAGGTTATTGGTACCTTGCTCTACCTGTCCCTTTCTCCTTCCTATAATTTTTCCTCAATAATTTTTCTCAACTTCCATTACTTTTAACCTATGGTTTAACAACTAATATATATATATTTTTTTTTCTCTTTATCAGTTTCTAATTATTAAATGAATCCAAATCTGATCCAATCAGCCAAATGATACATATCAGATCAAGGCCTATACATGAAACCTGCTCTGTCCAGTAACTTCAGCTCTGTTCCAGTCCATGGACACAGAATGCTGCCCTGTATATGTATACAATCTTGACAATCTGAAATTCCTTTCACTTGACAAATATTTTGGGCACTCAACTCTGTATCTAATACTGTATTTGGTTCTAGATATAAATAAGAAGTAAGAACATGGCTCTTGCAGGATTTGGAAGAGTGGTGAATTGAGAAGATATACATAGAACAGACAATGTCACAAATTATGAAAAAGTATAACTGTATTAAGTGCTGTTGTTGGGTGCATTAAAGTGATTTTCTACTTAAAAGTACCTCATATAACAGAGTAGAGCCATCCTATAGGGTTTTCTAGGTTGCAGCCTTTACAAGAGCAGAACACCTGGTCTTTTCCCCCACAGAGCATCTGGAGGGTTCAAACTGAAAACCCTTCAGTTAGCAGTTGAGCTCTTAACTGTTGCTTAATCACTAAGTCTTGAGACTATGCAAGAGGGAAACTTGTCATGGTCTAGAGTTTGAGGCATGTTTCTTCAAAGATATTTTAGCGTTAAGATAATTATTATGAGAAGGACTGACAGAATTGGGAAGGCTAAGTGAGATCTTTTGCATATGCAAATCTCCCTCCACATCTCCCTACCTCCATTCCCAAAAGAGGGAGCATGGTGTTCATGGAATAAGAAAAGTCTAAATAACCAAAGACCCTTTTGTTTTAACTTTGAATGCACACATGGTAAGATTTTGACTTTAGTTAAATTTTAGGTAGAAATGCTATAGGAATTGGTTTAAATATATTATGTACAAATGCACCTATATTTATATTAGAGCAAAATATAGAAATGAACAAGACACAAGCAGTTTACAGTCTCTAACATATTCATAATTTTCGTCTTTGAATCCCCAACAATGAATGAGATGTGAGAAATATGCTGCAGTGAGTGTCAAGGCCTTGTTTCAAACGTAATGATATCCATTCAGATTTTTACCCCGCAACAAACTGCTCTGCATTTACAGAACCATCTTAGCAAACAAGAAGTCGATGTCATTGCACATGTCTGGAGCTTTCAAATGTTGGGAAATGTGAAAGGAGCTAATGGGATCTTAGTATCAAGCTCGCTGTGACTATAGCAGAAGTGTCAGTAAAGTGTCTAATTAATTTTTACTAATTGGCAATCACTGCGAGAGGCAGCAGTGAAACACCCTGCCTTCATCTCCAAAAGGAAGGCAGACACACACAGCACAAGTGGTGAAGCTTTCATTATCGGAAGGATAGCAATTACCCATGAAGCCCTACTTCATAACACTTATATCATAGCTGCACATTTAGGAAATTTGCTGAAAAATAAGCTCTTTTTGGAGGCTTCTGTGAGTTAACTAGCATTTAGGAAGTCCTGTAAGGGTTTAAAGAGGCGCTGAGTTTGATATCCCATCATGTTCTACTGGCCAACTACTTTGATCACTGGAAATACCCTGAAGACAAATACTCTGCAACAGTGATCTTTCTGACAGGTTTTCAGTCTAAAAAAATGAATTATTATGGTTGTGAACTACAGTTTCATTGCAGAGTTTCTTTGTTTATATGCCCATGGAGTTCTGAGTCGAAAAATAGATATTGCCTTCTGCCCTTTAGAACTCTGTAGAATTATCAGAAGATCTATGAGATTGCTTGCTGTCCTCATCTTTTCCTGCTATCTACAATGCTCAGTGTACTGTTTGCTTGCAGGACGTTAATGAGAGCTGCCAGTGAACTCCAATCAGCCGTTCATCCAACAAATAATGATTGTGTTGTCCAGAGAATGCAAAGAAGGATAGTAAAATGCTTCCTTGGGGTCTTCCATGTTCTTCATTTAACCCGGATGAGGGAGAAGGAGAAAGAAAGGCAAACAAGGAGGAAGTTCCTCCTCACTGCAGTGCACCTCCTCCTCTTCCCCTGCCGAGCCAGTTCTCCTTGCCAAGGTCTTGTGGGGATTTCACAGTACTAAAAAATAATTCAAGTTTCAGACATCTAATGTGTTCTTATGATTGAAAATAGGACCATTCCCTAACGTCATTTGCCAGAAAGTGTTTATAAAGCAAAAAAGGCAAGTCACAAATGGACAGAAAACTAGTTCATATCTATATTGAATATAGAATATGCAGGGAAAATAGATCATTCCATTTTTTTCCAGGAGTACTGTAATATTTGAAATATTGGGTACATATTTCTTAATTTCAATTACCTTTCTACTGTCAGCAATCTGTAATGAATGATGACTTTCTCATCAAGTTTTGGCCTTCTGCACTGTTCTATGGTGGTTTGGTGGTAAAAGAATGAAATTTTAGAGGTAGGAAATCTGCGCTTAATGCTGCTGTTTCTATACCCTCGCTGTGGGACTGTGGAAAAGACATTTAACCTCCAAAATTATGTAAAGACTTAACAGCAACAACAAGAATAATACCAGTAATATGTATTCCTTATATATTTTTTGTGGTAGTCGTTGAGATTTTAAATATAATTTATAATCTTCTCACAATATATATCCTCTTTTAAAAAGTTTTGTTGATTAACTTCAAAACTTTGAAAGGTATTATATTTATATAATATATTTATATTATATAATTGTTGTCATTTTGATGCTCGTATTAGTGTTATAGTGTTGTAACATCACAAGTGTAAGAGTTTAAAAACGAGGTTTCCCGTTAAAGCTCCAGTTACTTTCTACATAAATCTCACTATCATTTAATAACAATCACTGGTTAAAATGCCCTAAAACATTGCATGGCTTAATAAATTATTCCAGTTCTAAAATAATTTGAAATCTCTTTTGCCTAGTAGGTTTCTCCTTTAAACACATACATATGTGAATGTAGATTTAAAAAAAAAGAAGAAGAAGAAGAATTGAAAGAACAACCCTTCACAGAGTGTTGCTTAAATTACTCAGATTCCTATATTTTTCGGGTGGAAAGCTAGTTGGATGAAAGCAAAATATATACTATATTTTATCAGATATATTATTAATAAAGACTAAGAAAGTAAAAAAGAAACAAACAAACAAAAAACCTGAAAAACCTGCCAATTAAAACAGCAAACCAGATTTTAGAAATGTTAGCATATAGGGGCTAAAGTTGTCTTAGAATCAAAGAAATATGGACTTTAGAATAAGATTTGTATGTATTTTTACTTGAATTAAAGCAGTTTTTGTGTAGAACATGCAATTTTCATTTATCTTTTTTTATTTAACTGATAGACATTGAGTAAAAACTGTGTGTGCAGGCACCATGACAAAAAAAGAAACCAAAAAACCTCACTGCCACCAGTTGAGTCAGACTCATAACCAAAGCTGTAAATCTTTCATCTTCTTTCCACCCATAGCAGCTGGTGGGTTTGGACTATTGACCTTCATGGTTAATAGCCAAATGCCTTATCCATCATGCCACCAGAGGCACCATGCTAGGTAAATAAATAAAAACGAGCACAATCAGTGTGGCATATCTCTTCACAGAAATTCACGTGCTATCTGGAAGATAGACATTAATAGGATATTCCAGACAAAACTAAGCTCATTGCCGTGGAGTTGGATCCAACTCATAGTGACCCCTCCTTGGGTTTCTGAGGCCATGTCACTACAGAAGTAGATTGCCCCATCTTCCTTCCGAATGGTGGCTGGTAGGTTTGAACTGCCAGCTTTTTAATAGGATAATCCCAATAATAAATGTAAAAATCTACCTCTTATAGTTACAGCCAGGGGTGCATGATGATTGAAAGTATTTAGTGAGTCTTGGCCCTGGAGTGGAATCAGGGAAAGCCTGTCTGGGAGAGTTAAGTGAAGCTGTAGCCTTGAGGATCACTGGGGTTAATTGGCAAGATGAAGGAGGAGAGTCTGATTCATATTTTTCAATTGACAATTCATTGTGAATTAAGGACAAATCTTTACCCATAAGGCTAGGTGTGGTAATGTTTGTGTGTCAACTTGGCTGGGCCTGGTTGAGTGGCTGGGCAGCTGGTGGTAGTTATTCCCTATGATGAGACTGGCAATCAACTCCACGGTAGAATCTACCACAAGCAGCTGAGTAGCTGCCTTTGGGATGTGGTCCGCTTCCTGTATATAAGGAGAAGCCTCCGGAATGGTCTCTATCTTATGGCATGCTTGGACCCTGTATTGCAGCCGGGTCATTGCTCAGCAGCCTGCTATGCTCTGCCGACCTTGGGGCTGACAATGGACTTAACTTAATGGCCTGCCATGTGGTTTGGTAACATCAGGAGTGTGCCTTTATTACTTGTCAACCTTGGGGCTTCTCAGCCTCAGCAGCCAGCAGCTGTCTGAGTGAAGAAATGCATCTAGCTCCAGTGAGCCTGGAGCAGGAGGCAGAGCTGGACCCCAAGGTTGAGGGGCTTTCACACAACCCCTAGAGCCTGGCACTTTGAACTTGGACTTAAAGCCCCCAAACAGTAAGAATAAACTCCTGTTTGTTAAGGCCATCCCATGTGTGGTGTATTTCTTGTCAGAGCGGCACTAGGTAACCAGAACAATAGGGAACTGTTTTTGGACTGATTTAGTTCTGATTTCTCTCCTCCTTACACAGTCAAAATCCCCCAGATCCGCTTCCATGTTTCACACTATCTGTTTTCCATGCTGCTATGGGCTGACATACTTCTCTATTTTTCTAAAACCTTGACTCTAGGTCACTTCCTAAGCTTTTGCTGAAAATTTATTTTTTATTAAGGTTTTATTAATTATACTGCCATAAAGGCTTGTCTGTGTCTTCTTCTTTATATATATATATATATATATATATATATATATATATTTTTTTTTTTTTTGAAAATTACGGACTACTAATTTTTTTTTTTACATTGAAACGGCACTTCATGCAGTTTCTCTTTGTCCCTTCCATCTCACTTTGTTATTATTATAATCCAAACACTCTCTGTCTTATTAAACTGCAGCCATAAAAGGGAATTCTAAAACTTTACAGTTTTTATAATTTTTTTTTTATAATTAGCACTAATCATGCCAATCATGTTGAAAAAAATAACCTCCTTATTCTCATCCTTTCATGCCGATGGCAGAACTATGGATAATAGAAAATTTCCTGAATGACCTAAGTTAGCATCCTCTGCTGCTGCCAAAGCTCACGGTCTTTCTACACCTGAATCAGGTAGGATGACATGAAGACCACAATGGATTGGAGCAGAGGGTTTGTCTCAACAGTCCCTATCCTGTATGGCCTCTATGAAATACCACCTATTCCAAGAACCTTTGCTTATGCTTCTGGTAGATTCATCTAGTTTTTCTTTTAAGCCCTCTTAGAACATAACACACTCTGCCTCTCAGATTTTCACTTCTTCTGCGTCACAAGAACACTCTTACAGGGAAGGCAATGTATCATCATGTTTTGTTCACCTAGCACAGTACCTTTCACTGAGCAATGCTTAATAGATAAATTTTAATTGAATTGAAAAATTGAATAAAAACGTGAAAGCAGTTTATCTGTTTCTGTGCTTTGGACAGAGCATTAAAAAGAATGTTAGTTCAGTATAATTAGTTTCTTGGTGATAGTAACTTATTTCTTGCAAAAAAGAAAATATTGCCAAGGTTTCCTTTTCCATTAGAAGGGACAACAAGAAAGATCTTTACAGTATTAAGTCATATGAGATATACCATTTTGACAAAGTCTTACAGCGAAGTGTTTCAAGATAGTATTTCATGTATGAGGAATTCTAGGCATGCACAATTTTCAGTCTTAGGGAGAGTTTCATGATCTGAAATCCTTAAACTCTTCATTAAACAAATATTTCCTTCAGATATGCTTTCCCTTATCTCAATGACATTAAAATGGAATTGCTGTCTAATCATGCTAATCAAAACCATAGCAATCAATCTAGTGTAACATGTTTGCCAGATCAATTTAAAAGTAATTTATAAAAGGGAAAATTTTTAGCCTCAAAAAAAAAAAACATGCTGTCAGGATACCTTTGTATAGTCAAAGGGACTAGCATTTAGGGCTTGACTTTCTACAGTAACAACAAGGTGTTCCTTCAGTACCAAATGATCAAAGCCTTTCTTTTCATTTCCTAGTTTGTTTTGCTTTGAAATTAAAGGAAAAAAAGGAACTAATAGAAATATTAATCAAAGGGTACAAGAAATATTTCATCAATAAGAATTAGAGAGATTTAATAGGAATACTCCTTGGAAGGAAGGTTGGGCAATCTACTTCCATAAAGATACCACCTTGAAAACTCAAGGAGGAGTCGCTATGGGTCGAATCCGACTCAATGGCAGTGAGTTTAGTTTTGGGAGCGCTTTAGAGTCAATATTATTTCATATGTTATGTATTCAGATTCTAAAATAAATAATTTTAGACCATCATAAAAAGTACCATTGACTTTTAATATAAACAGATTTAATTGTTCTACAGTGACTCCAAAGGCCTATGATACATAGCAATTTGGAATTTGCTGAAGAACAAATGTGAGTAAAAATACTGCAAGGCAGGTCTACTGGAATAATTTAATTAATAAATGTTTTATCAAATAACTGATTTAGCAAATGAATGACTCAAGTAATGAGTGAGCTTAACCCACAGAGAAGCCATACCAGTGTTGCTATTTAAAAAAGAGTCAGCCTTCCCAGTTTCTAATGTCAGCTCCTCCATTTACTAGCTAGGTGTTCTTGGGCCATTTACTGAACCTCATTGAGTCTCAATATCCTCAAATGGAAAATGGGACTAATACTAGCAAGGATATCTCAAAAGAAGTTAGCTTTTTAGAGCCTAATTTGGCTTTGAAGTTTTTGTCTCCATGTTCTCAATAAAGGGATTTCCTCCTTTGATTATTATATTTGATTCTTTATGGAAAGTGGACCTTTGAAACATATATTTTTCCTCTTCCTTACACCAAGCCACAAACTACTTAAATAGCACATTTTTCTGAGTATCACTCTCATACTTCACATTGTAAACACTTTCATGACAGTAAAAGAGGAAGAACAGAGAGAGAATATTGAGTGGACATTAATTGTTCATCACTTCTAATAACAATTTATTCATTTTGCTATGTTAATATCCTCTTGAATTCTCCAGAAATAATGTGTGTCAACTTAAAATAAAAATAAAATACTGAGAAATTTCTAATACAAGTCTCTTATATTTCATGGCTGTAAAATACTGTTTTATGATAGGCAAAAGGGAGCTCTGGCAGCGTAGTGCCTAAGGCAATTGACAACTAACCAGAAGGCTGGGGGTTCAAACCCTCCAGCCACTCCCTGGAAGGAAGGTTGGGCAATCTACTTCTGTAGTGATTTGTTGTTGTTATGTGCCGTCGAGTTGAACTCAACTCATAGCGACCCCTCCTTGGGTTTCTGAGGCAGTATCACTACGGAAGTAGATTGCCCAACTTTTCTTCCGAGGTGTGGCTGGTGGGTTTGAACCGCCAGCCTTCTGGTTAGCAGTCAAGTGCCTTAGGCAGTATGCTACCGGAGCTCCTTTGGAAACCTAAGGAGCGGTCACTATGAGATGGATCCGACTCTACAGCAATGAGTTAGTTTGAGATAGATAGGCAAAAAACCAAAAGAGTAGATCTCAAAACCCTATGTAGCACTGTATTGACGCATTTGAGTTGTTGTTTTGGAAGAGAATATAGCGTATACCGTAGACTGCCAGAGGAAGGAACAAATCTGTCTTGGAAGAAGTATAGCCTGATTGCTCCATGAAATGGCGAGAATGGCCAGACTTTGTCTCTTGTACTTTGGTGATGTTATTAAAACAGATCCGTCCCTGAAGAACGATATAATACTAGGTAAGTAGAGGGTCAGCGAAAAAGGGGAACACCCTCAATGAGACAGATAGAAACAGTGGCTGTGACAATGAGCTCAAACATAACAAAGATTGTGAGGATGACACAGGACCGGGCGATGTTTCCTACTGCTATACACAGTGTTACTATGAGTTGGAGCTGACTAGAGGGCACCTAACAACAGCATAGTACTTTCATTCAATTCACAAATTAACTGTTTAGCAAGCCTAATCAAGAAGGAGCTAAAAGTTGCAATTTTGAAAGTGGATACATATAGAAAACGTGCCAATGACAAACGCGGTATCTGTTCAAAAATGCAGAGTAGAGGAGATCAGGAAATCAGAATCAGAATCTTATTCCTTTGGCAGGTAAGTTAGAGTAATGAAGATATTTCCAAATGTGGAAGATGCATATAATATTAGTGCTAGTTTTTAATGTTACGTCAAAAGAAAAGCAAACTGGAGGGATTATGAAGCAAAATTATCCAGAAGCAGTTAATAGCAAAGAAACAAGGAGTTTTGAAATTCTTTACAGGTAGAGTGTGATTATATTTTAAGTATTTTTCATTTCCAATTCATATAGTGAAACATCCGGAATGCTTTTTAAAAAAATACGGGACTAAGGTAGGGAGAGAGGAAACTAGGAGCTGGAAATGAGATGAACAGTCTTCATATATTTCATGCTTGTTGGAGCTGCCTATTCTAAAGAAAGGAGCTCTGTCGGCATAGAGGATAAGGCACTTGGCTGCTAACCAGAAGGTAAGTGGTTCAAACCCACCAGCTTCTACATGGAAGGAAGATGAGAGTATCTACTTCTGTAAAGATTTACAGCCTCAGAAACCCAATGGGGGTCGGAATTGTCTCCATGGAAGTGAGTTTGGTTTGGTTTTGGTTTTATTCTAAAGAAAGCTGGAACTGACAAGTGTCAGGGATTCCTTTGACAGTTACAACTAATGTGAACTAAAATGCTACTTTGAAGTGAACAATATTTAACTCTCTTAGTTAGCCAGGTATTTTGCATGATAGAACTCTAGAAAAACTTTTCCACTTTCATTGAAAGCCGGAAATTATTTTATTTTAGGATTTGGAACTAATATATTTGCTTCTGAGGTGTTCTAGTGGTGCTGTGGTTAGAGCACTGGGCTGCTAACCAACAGGTCAGCAGTTTGAACCCACTAGCTGCTCCATGGGAGAAAGATGAGACAGTCTGCTTCTGTAAAGATTTACAGCTTTGGATACTTTTTGGGGCAGCTCTACTCTATCCTACAGAGTAACTATGAGTTGGAATAAACTCGATGGCATTAAGTATTTTTTTTTTTTTTAATATTTGTTTCTTATGGTCCTGTATATTTGCTAAATATGTATTTCTGCATTATAATATACTCACAACACATACATTTCATCAATTTCTACATATACACTTCAGTGACATTGATTACATTCTTCAAGTTGTGTTCATTCTCTTTTTCCAAACTTTCCCACCACCGTTAGCAAATCTATAATGCACTGCAATCTAAACCCCCTCAATCCTTCTCTCCACTGCCCCTGTTGTTGTTGCTGTTAGTTGCTGTAGCCACCAATTACTTTTGGTTTCTGTTTGCTTATTTCATATAAGTGACATCATATACTGTATTTGTTCTTTTGTGTCTAATTTGCTCAGCATTAATTCCTCAAGGTTCATCTGTATTGTGGCATGTATCAGGACTTCATTTCTCTTTATGGTTGAGTAATATTCTACTGTATTTATATATCACTTATTCATATCAATTCAATAGTTGATGGGCATTTTGATTGTTTTCATCTTTGGCTGAAATGAACCTATTTGATTACAAAAAGTGAGTACATATATCATCGTTGTTTAAAGCAGACTTTAAAACCAGCCTTTTTTGTTGGATTTTATTGCAAGACTTTGGGCAATGTACTCACTCTTTTTCTTTGTTTGTTTAATTTGTATTATGGAAATAATAATTTCATCCACCTCATAGAGTTTTTTTCTGAGGATTAAATGACTTAGCACAAAGGAAGCTGACTGTCACTTATTAAATACTTATTAAATATTCAATAAATTATTATTACCATAAGATGGGGCAATCTACTTCCGTAGTGATACTGCCTCGGAAACCCAAGGAGGGGTCACTATAAGTCGTGTCCAACTCGTCGGCACATAACAATAACAACAATAACCTTAAATATGAATGCTCTGTTATTGTTGTTAAGTGCCGTCGAGTCGTTTCCAACTCATAGCGACCCCATGCACAGTAGAATGAAACACTGCCCTATCCCGCGCCAGCCCCACAATCCCTGCTATACTTGAGCCCATCATCGCAGCCACCATGTCAATCCATCTCATTGAAGGCCTCCCCCTCTTTCATCGACCCTCTACCCTACCAAGCATGACATCCTTCTCCAGGGAATGGTCCCTTCTTAC
>NW_006921642.1:6341694-6359801 GCF_000298275.1 Orycteropus afer afer
GTGATTTGGGTGAAATTTTACAAAGCAGATTAATTTTACATTCAACAATTCATACACATTTTGTTTTGTGACACTGATTACATGCCCTGCAGGGTAACAGCTCTCTTCCCACTTCCTTTCTGTGTTTACCCTTTCCCTGTGTCCTTCTTGCCTGTGCATTCCTGCCTCCCTACATTTCTTACTGTACAAATCCTGTCCTTCTGATCTCCCATGGTTGATTACTCTAAGGAGTGCATCTCCCAAGTGTATTGTTTAGCTCACAGGCCTGTCTATTGTTTGGCTGACAGTTAAGCCACCAGAGTGAGTTTAATGCCAGCCCAAAGGTAAGGCAGAGCCATAGTCTCAGGGGTTCCACCAGTCTCTATCTGACCAGTAAACCTGGACTTTTTAATGTTTTTTAAAATTTTGTTCATTATTTTTTCTCCCACTCTATCTAGAATCTCCAATTTTAATCCCTCTCCAAGTGGTTGGCATTACTAACTAGGCACCATCTTGTTCTTCAGGTTTCAGGGTCATATAGGCCGAGATTGTCATGCTCCATTAGTCCTGTAAGCTAATTATTTCCATGAGTCTTTGATTTTCTTCACTCTTCTTTGCAAATCAAAACAACAATGAGATAACATCTCACCCCAGTGTAATAGCAAAGTTCATCAAGACAGAAAACAGCAAATACTGGAGAGTGTGTGGAGAGATTGGAACTCTCATACACAGCTAGTGGGACTGTAAAATGGTAGAACCACTGTGGAAAATTGTATAGCACTTCCTTAAAAAGTTGGAAATAGAAATACTATTTGACCCAGCAATCCTACTACTAGGAATATATCCTAAAGAGGTGACATCCGGGACACAAATAGATATATGCACACCCATGTTAATTGCAGCACTATTTATAATAACAAAGAGATGGAAACAACCTAAGTGCCAATCAAAAGATAGATTATCAAACTACGGATAACACAATGGAGTACTATTCAATGTTAAAGAATAGTAAAGAATCACCAAATTCCCTCATAACATGGTAGTACTTGGAGGACATTACCCTGAGTGAAATAAGTCAGTCACAGAAGGATAAATATTGTATAGGTCTGCTATTCTAAAAAGTCAAGGAAAAGTTTACACAAGGAAGGAAATTTTCTTTGTTGGTTACCAGGGATAGGAGGAGAGGAGAAGGGAGGGAAAATAGATGGATAGTTAAGAAACATGTGTTAATACAGGTAAGGGAAAAGCAGTATAATAAAAGCCTGTGACTAGCATAATATCACTAACAAAAAGGAAGACGTGGAGAAGTGTACAAGAGGTAAGACAATAAAGAAAAATACTGCTGTGTACACAATACTGAATTATCTGTAATAGCAAACACTAACCTATGTAGGTAGACAGGCAGGAAAATCAGGTATGGGTAGACGAATGAGAATATACCCATGACCATACATGGGTTTAGCAGACAATATTCCTGCATAAGTATTTGTACATGCTACAAAAATGTCCACATGTAGTTTAAAGTTAACGGGATGCAAAATTAGGATAATTTTTAGCCACAACTAAATATCTGAGGAAGTGAGTTTCTGAGTCTGCAGGCCAGGGACCATGGTCACAGGTGACATCAATCTCAATTGGCACAACATAGTGTACAAAAAAATTGTTCTATGTATTACTTTGGTGAGTAGTGACTGGGGTTAAAATCTTGTGAGTGACCATCTAAGTTTAAACTATTGGTCTCTTCTCATCTGGAGCAAGAATAGAATTTTGATCAAGCAAAGCTGAGTTTTATTACTTCCCTTAAGGAAGAACACACCTCAGCAGTTTGTCAGTAGTTTTCAGGAGTTGGATGGAGGCCAGGGTGGTGGATAGTTATGGGATTTTGGGGCCTTGACTCAAGTAAATTGGTTTTTCAATGTGAGGATTTGATTGATTGGGCAAATTTGTGATACTGTAGTTTAGGATTGGAACAAGAGAGGTGAGAGTATTGGTGCAAGTATTGATGGTTTTGTTTTAGTAGTCATAAGAGGGCAATTTGCCCAGCTGGGCAACCCATTATGCCGAGAAGGGAGCTGTATGATGTTATTTACTGGTTTACAGCCTTATTTTCTTAAGCAGGAATTTACTGGAAAAAATCCTAAAGTCATGTTGATGTAGAAGGCCTTTACTTTTGGTCCTGATTGTTAAACTATGAGGTGTCTTAAGACCTTACTTCTCCTTAGTTAATTGAACATTCAACTATACTTTAAAAAAAAAAAAAAATTGAAGTAGAGGGCAATGATGGTTTTTCTGTCACTGTGTTTTTTTTCTTTTTTTCCGTGACTCAGTTTCCGTGACTGCTATTGCCATTAGTGAGAACTTCACATGAAAATGCTTTTCAGGACCACATTAAAATGATTTGTATTCTAAAAGGAATTACTGTCCATTTAAATGCTCTAGTTATTCTTCTAAATTGTTTGCTGACTTACAAATTAATTGATTTCTGAGCTTCTAAATACCTATTGGTTCATTAGTAGAATACTTATATTAATTGACCCAGCGGAGGGTCTCTGTGGTTGTCTCTGCTGCCAGAAGTGCATTGTACACATCAGAAGAAGAAGAAGAAAGTGCTCAGGTGGTCAGGGACTTAAACACTGTCATACAGTTGGTGAAGTTGGTGTGGAAGCAGAAATTCTAAATCTGAACATTATGGTTCTTTATTGTATACCACATAGCATCTTTTAGTCCCCCTAGTTTAAAATGTATCATTTTGCAATCATCCTCTTTGATGAATGGGTCACATTTCAAAACTCAGAGTTCAAGACAGATAATTTGTGTCCATGAAATGTCAAATTAAACATGAGAGGACATCTGCCAACAAGAATAGCACAATCTTAGTAACTCAAGGATGCCACCCCTAAAAGTAATTTTATTAAACCTAAAAGATTTTGTAATTTTTCTTCCACAAGCAACATGTGTAGCCTGAGCACTGATTCATTTCCCGAAAGAATGTGTGTCTGCAAAACTAGAATCATCTTCTTCACAATGAGTCTTCCCCACAGGCTACCTGTGCCAAATGACTTATAGGTTATTAGGATCTTTCTTTCTCACCCCTCCTACATACCCTTTTGTCTATTAGGAAAATGAGAAAATTGTATTTGATCACTTGGTGAAGAGTTTACGTATGTTTTTCTACATCAGTGAGTTCCTACATGGTGTTGGCTGAACAGCTCTCAATAAAGAGCTTCCCTGAGTAGATCATTTCTCCCTCAAGCTCCATTACCTTGTGATTTAATTGTGCCCATTTCATTGAACTGAAAGAGACAATGATTTTCCTAAGAATTTAATTAGCAGATTTCAAAATAAAATAATGTTATAATTACGCTTATTTTCATCAGGTCCCCCCCCCCTTGGCTCTTCAGGGGCATCTCTAAAGCACTGATTTGATGAGTGAATTCTTACTACCCTAAAATTCTCCAAGCATGTCATTGTCAAGATTTGGAGAACATCAAGTGCTTGATCAGTTTATAGTAATTAACAGCTTATGTATGAAAACAAAATGGTGTAAGTGGATCCAAAGAGAACAGTATCTTCCACTGCCATATCTTTCTTCCACTAAGCAGCTGCTGGGTTCTAACCACCGATCTTTTGGTTGCCATCCAAAATGCCTCAACAACTACACCACTAGAGCTCCTTTCATTAGTAGCCCGTATTCCTAACCTTTCTCTAAAGGATATAAAAGTAACACACACACACACACACACATATAACAAGTTATTAATGATTTCCCAGAATTTAGATGTCTTATTAAAAATTTATAGTAGCCCTAGTAGCACAACAATTAAGTGTTTGACTGTTAACTGGAATGTTAATAATTAGAACCAAACTAGGGATTTCACTAAAGAAAGAACTGGCAATCTTACAACCCAGAAAACTCTAAAGGTCAGTTCTACTCTGTCATGTGGGGTTGCTATGAGTTAAAATTAACTTCAACAGCAACTAGAAACTTAGATGATGTAAAACTTCTGGCACTTTAAAATTAAGTCCCCAATAGAGTACATTAAGCAGAAATTCCGCAGTTATGTTTACCTAACCAGCCGCTCCTCATGCCTTCTTTCCTCTTACTCCAAAACAGCTCCTTCCTCTCTCTCCAGCCAAACTTTTGTCTGTACTGCAAACCCAGGCCCTCCTCTGTACAGCTGGCCTGCTCCTCACCCAGACAGATCTAAAATTTCTATAAGTTAGTGTCTTATATCTATGTGTCTCTTAATTTCATAAATAAAACTTACTATAAATAAGTGACTATTATAGGGAAACTAAAATATAAGTATTTACTTTTAAATTTATAACTCCTTGTGTATTTTGCGAAGGAATATGATCCATGTCAATAACAACAACAACAACAATTTAGCCAATTTGAGGATTATAATGAAATTTCAAAAAGACATGTTAACTTAGTCACAGCAATAAACTGTGTTATGCATATACACATATGCCATGGTTTGTAGAATTCTGAAAAATTATGAATTTGTATGCCAACATTTTTGTCTGTATGGATGGCTTTATTAACAGGGTTTGGATAAGAATGACAATGTAAAAAAAATAATCACAATCCAACATACTTTTTATTATTCTTGAATTTCCTAGCTATGATAATTACTTTCCTGCTAGATAATAAACTATTTTATCTTTTACCATTGAGTTGTTTTCAACTCATAGCAATTCCCACTGGGTTTCTGAGGCTGTAAATCTTTACAGAAGTAGATCACCCAGTCTTCTTTCCTCAGAGAAGCTAGTGGATTTGAACCACTGACCTTCTAGTTAGCAGTCAAATGCCTTATCCACTACCCCACCAGAGCTCATCCTTTTAGGACAGAGTAGAATAGCTCCATAGGGTTTCCAAGGCTATAAATCTTTACAGAAGCAAACTGCCTCAACTTTCTTCCACTGAGCAGCTCATAGGTTCAAATAACTGACCTTTTGGTTAGCAGCTGAATGCTTTAACTATTATGTCACCAGAGCTCCATTTTGCTCATACAATCTTTCAGTATTTCAACTTGAGGCTTGAATTTTTTCCTCAGTTCTTGCAGTTTGAGAAATGCCAAGTGGGTTCTTCCCTTTTGGTTTTCTAACTCCAGGTCTAATTACATTTCATTATAATACTTCACTTTGTCTTCTTAAATTGTCCTTTGAAATCCTCTGTTCACCTCTTTTATTGCATCACTTCTTCCATTCGCTTTAACTACTCTCCATTCAAGAGCAAGTTTCAGAGTCTCTTCTGATATACATTTTGATATTTTCTTCCTTTCTTGTCTTCTTCATGACCTTTTGCTTTCTTCATGGACGATGTTCTTGATGTCATCCCACAATTCATCTGGTTTTTGGTCATTGATTTCAATGCATCAAATCTGTTCTTCAGATGGTCTCTAAATTCAGGTGGGACAAAATCAAGGTCATATTTTTGCTCTCATGGACTTGTTTTAATTGTCTTCCACTTAAAGTTGACCTTGCATATGAGCAGTTGATGGTCTTTTTCCCATCTAGCTCCTGGATTTGTTTTGGCTGAAAACACTGAGCTTTTCCATCACTTCTTTCCACAGATATAATTGATTTGATTCCTATGTGTTCCATCTAATGAGATCCATGTATACAGCTGCTGCTTATGTTGTTGAAAAAGGTATTTGCCATGAATAAGTCATTGGTCTTGCAAAATTCTATCATGCAATCTCTAGTGTTATTTCTATCACAAAGGCCATATTTTCCAAATACCGGTGATTCTTCTTTATTTCCAACTTTTGCATTCCAATCACCAGTAATAATCAATACATCTTAGTTTCATGTTTGGTCAATTTCAAACCACAGAAGCTGGTAAAAATCCTAATTTCCTCCTCTTTGGCTTTAGTGGTTGGTGCATAAATTTTAATAATCATGATATTAACTGATCTTCCTTGTCAAGCACAAGCGCACTGCCATCAAGTATGTAAACACATTTACTTTTGTTGTCTGTACCACTTATGCACATTTCCCTGTCTTCCTTTGTCTAGTGATATTGTGCTTATCATCTGTTGTTGGTATAGTGTCTTTCCCTTCATCCTAATTAATAAACCAAACCCAAAACAAACGCACTGCCATGGAGTCAGATCTGACTCATAGAGACCCCTCCTGGGGTTCCTGAGGTGGTATCACTATGGAAATAGATTGCCCAACCTCCCTTCCAAGGAGTAGCTGGTGGGTTTGAACCACTAGGCTTCTGGTTAGCACTCAAATGCCTTAGGCACTGCCCCCCACCAGAGCTCCTGATCTTCCTTGTATGGATCTTAAAAACATTTTGTGACGATGAATGCCACACCATTCCTCTTCAATTGGTCATTCCCGGCATAGTAGATCACATTGTTATCTGATTCAAAATGGCCAAAACCAGTCCGTTTCATCTCACTAATGCCTAGGATATTGATCTTTATGAGTTCTATTTCATGCATTGCATGTTCCAATTATTAGTGGATGTTTGCAGCTGTTTTTTCTCCTTTTGAGCCATGCCACATCAGCAAATGAATGTCCCGAAAGCTTTACTCCTTCTTTGTCATGAAGGTCAACTCTACTTTGAGGAGGCAGCTCTTCCCCTGTTGTATTTTGAGTGTCTTTCGACCTGAGTGGCTCATCTTCCAACACTATATCAGACAATGATTCAGGGCTATTCAGGAAGTTTTCTAGTAATATATCTGTCCATATTTCACTGCTGTTTATAAGGTTGTCATTGGCCAATTCTTGAGAGTGGATTGTCCATTCCTTCTTCAAAGTCTTTCTTAGTTTGGAGGCGCCAATGAAACCCGTTCACCATGGGTGACCCTGCTGCAACCAGTGGCATAGCCTCAAGTCTCACAGTCACAGGCCACCACAATATGACAAACTGACAGATGAGTTAATTCATATCTGCATATAAAGGCACTCTAATGGTAAAGGGTCTAAGGCATTTGACTGCTAACCAGAAGGTTAGTGGTTCAAACTCACCAGCCACTCTGTAGAAGGAAGACTGGGCAATCTACTTTTGTAGATTTACTGCCTCGGAAACCCAAAGGGGTCATGGTGACTCAGAATCAACTTGATGGCAGTGAGTTTGTTTGTTTTGTTTTGTTTATACATATATATGTATACACATTTAAAAACCTTATGAGTAATATGATTATACAAAATGCTTTTTTGACTAAAAATTATTTCATGGTCATCTCTTTATATAAATTTATAAAGAATCATATTACTATTTTCTCATGTTACATTACATGGCATGTATTTATAATAATTCATTTAACCAGTGACCACTAAAATGAGTGATTAAATGGAAAAAGAAATTAGTTTTTTCCAAGTTCTTTAGTTTTAAATATAATGCCTGAATAAACACTTTTGCACAAACATACACCTATACTTTTGTAATTTTTTTAATACTCCTTATTTTTATTTGAGTGAGATTTCCAGAGGAATTTATTTTTTCCATTCAACGGTTCCTACTCATTTTATTTCATTACAATAATTACTATCCCCACAACGTAACAGTTCTTTTCCCACTCCCTCCCTATAGTTACCTTTCCCTGTGACCTTTCCTATGCATTCTTGCCTTCTGAGGTTTCTCCCTTTACAAATGCTGCCCTTCTGGTCTCTCATGGTTGAATCTTCTAAGAAATGCACTTTCCTGGTGTAATTATTCACCTCCTAGGCTTGTCTGTTGTGTGGCTGAAAATTAAGCCACAGGAATGAGTTCAGTTCCAGGCCTAAAAGGTAACTAGGGGCCATAGTCTCTGGAGTTTCACCAGTTTCTATCAGACCGGTAAGCCTGGTCTTTTTTATGATTTTGAGTTTTGTTCCACATTTTTATTCCATTCTGTCCAAGATCTCCAATTTTGTGTCCCTTTCAGAATGATTGTCAGTGGTAGCTGGGCACTATCTAGTTCTTCTGGACTCGCTGTCTGGTAAGCTGTTACCATGGTCCAATATCCCGTGGACTCATTTTTTTTTCTGTGTGTATTTTATTTTCTTCACTCTTCTTTGTTCTTGACAAGGAAAAACCAATATTTGCCTCTTAGATGGCCATTCACAAGCTTTTAAGACCCCACTCACTCCTCACCAAAGTAAGATACAGAATAATGTTTTTGTGTATTGTATTAAGCCAATTGAGCTTGAGGTCCCTCCTGACGATGGTGCCAAGCCCGCAGGCCCAGAAACTCACTCCCTCAATGTGTTATCACAACAGTGACACCTGTGAGCTTATTTATATATGGAGATTTTTATAGCACATACAGATATGTATGTAGAAATATCATCTGCCAAATATATATATATATATTTGTTGTTGTTGTTGTTCTGTGCCATCGAGTTGGACCCAACTCATAACAACCCCTCTTTGAGTTTCTGAAGCTGTATCACTACAGAAGTAGATTGCCCAATCTTCCTTCCAAGGAGTGGCTGGTGGGTATATATAGTAATGGTATATTCCCATTTACCTACACATACCTGATTATCTTACCTGTTTACTTACAATCCACCTATAAATTACTGTTTGGTATTACTGATATTGCAGTATTGTGTATGTAAAAGTATTTGCTTTTGTTGTCTGTATCTCTTATGCACATCTTCCTGTCTTCCTTTTTCTTAGTGATATTCTGCTGATCATCTACTTTTGGTATATTGTCTTTCCTTTCATCCTAATTAATAAACCAAACCAAAACCAAACTCACTGCTGTCGAGTCAGATCCTACTCATAGCTACCCCTCCTTGGGCCTCTGAGGCAGTATCACTACAGAAATAGATTGCCCAATCTTCCTTCTGAGGAGTGGCTGGTGGGTTTGAACTGCCAACCTTCTGGTTAGCAGTCAAATGCCTTAGGCACTATGCCACCAGAGCATCCTAATTAATATGTGTCTCTTATCTAGCTAACAATTTTCCTTCCCATCCCATCCCTGGTAAACAAAAAGGAAAATTTCCTTACCCATGTAAACCTTTCCTTGACTTTTTTACAGTAGTGGGCTTATACAATATTTGTCCTTCTGTGATTGAGTTATTCAACTCAGCATAATATCGTTCAAGTTCATCCATGTTATGAGGTGTTTCATGAAGTCTTCATTATCCCTTCATGTTGCCTAGTATTCCACTCTGTGTACGTAACATTGTTTGGCTACCTCATCATCCATTGATAGGAACTGAGGTTGTTTCCATCTTTTTGCCATTGTGAATAGTGCTGTGATGAACATGGGTATGCATAGATCTATTCATGTCCCGGCTCTCACTTCTTTAGGATATATACATAGTAGTGGGATTGCTAGATCAAATGATATTTCTATTTGCTACATTTTAGGGAAGAGCCATACCATTTTCCACAGTGGTTGCACCATTTTACAGTCCTACCAGCAGTATACCAGAGTTCCAATCTTTTCACACCCTCTTCAGCATTTATTGTCTTCTGTTTTGTTGAACTTTGCTATTCTTGCTGAGGTGAGATAATATTTCATTTTTATTTTGATTTGCATCTTCCCAGTGGCTAAAACTTGCCTGCCTTGCTTCATATATTTGATGGCTACTGGAATATCTTCTTCAGTGAAGTGTCTGTTCATATCCTCTAACCATTTTTCAATTGGATTGCTTTTCTTTTAGATGTTAATGTATTGAAGGTTTCTATAAATTTTAGAGGTAAGTCCCTTGTCAGATATGTTGTTGCCAAATATTTTTTCCCAATCTGTAGGTTCTCTTTTCACTATGTTGGACAAGTCTTTTGATGTATATAAGAATTTATTTTTTAGAAGGTCACAGTCATCTAGTTTACCTTCTGCTATTTGTGCCTTTGTGGCTATGTATAATCTATTTATGTCCAAAATTAGAGCCCCAAAATTTGCCTCTATTTTTTGTTTTATATACTTTATAAATTTGGGTTTTATATTTAGATCTTTGATCCATCTTGAGTTAATTTTTGTGTATGGTGTAAAGTATGGATTTTGTTTCATTTACTTGCAAATGGTTATCCAGTTTTGCCAGAACCATTTGTTAAAGATTCTATCTCTTCCCAATTTCATGGGTTTCTGCCATTTAATCTACTTCTTTATCCTTCTATTTGAAGCTCAGGATTTAAAGATTATCTTCTGTATCTGTGTCAATTGGTTTCTCATTCTTTGTTTTAGAGGCTCAGGGTAGCTTGTCTGTCTATTCATCATCTTGCCAAATGTACCCTTTTGTAGATGTTTTTGAGGGATAACTTCCTTCAAATGAAATTTGTGGTCAAACTAGTCTTTGGTTTCATTGGTAATGGGTTACAACTGATGTCTGACTTCCATGTAATTATAGCATATGATTGATAACAAATACATATGATCATCTCTAGCATTTATGATGTATAAATGAGATTTGTATTTTGCCTAAGAGATAAGATAGCATTTCGTCTTCATTTCACACATGAATATATGAGGAGAGGTGACCTTAAAGGATTGACAATTTGAAATATTTCTATGTTATTTATTATCAAATCAAGTAAGAAATAAATACTTTAGAAATAACTATATGCAAAAATAAAAAGGAAAAACAAAACAAGTAGAAAGCATTTGAGTGAGAGACTGCTGTACCTATTCAGCTAACACTCAATGATTCTAGCTTGTTTTAAAATCATTTGTTTTATTTTTTTTGACAACCACTATGAGATCCAAAGCAGTCATTAATATTGGTTTATACTAAGAGATAGGTCATATATTTATCTTGATTAAGAAGATATACTCTAAATCCACATAGTAGATACTATGAATATTTTCTGCTGCCTGATAAATCATTTGTCTTATTACAAGCTTAAAAAGAAGATGGCACATCATCAATAAAAAACATCATTATAAGAAATTTTACTTTTTACTTCTTATTCAAAGCATATATAAAAATGTATAGCTTAGTATTGTGGGAAAAATAATACTGTGCTTTCAAACCAAATATATTCTCAAAAAGAAGAAATTTATAATGCCTGTTTAGTGTTTGGGGTTTTTAAACATGCAATAGATTTTTGGATCACTTATTTTTCTGGGATGCCTGTGAATATAAGACTTCAATGATTTTGGAAGAAATCAAGGTTCAAATTTTATATTAAGTTATATTGTGGAATATACTCAATTCAGCAAGGCATACCATCTTTTAAATGTTTTAACAATAATCATGCTTTTGTATATTTATTGAAAATCATAAAATATATTATTTCAATAAGCTCTTTGTGCAAGTGGTAGTGTGCATTTTTTTATTCAATAGCTCAGAAATATGCCAATAAATAATTATCTTCTCTTACAATTAGTATTTTCTCTGTTCTTATTTCCAAAATATTTTATTCAAATCCCCATTATTGAAATTATCAATTACCATAATTATTTGTGGATACATTTGATTTCTCTTACTATTCCATAAGCTAACTTATGCATTTGAAAGTCTTTGTTTTATTTTACCCAGCAATTTTAGGTGCTTTGTACTTGGAGTTTTAAAAATATAGCTATATTGCTGAATATAGGAAACTGGCCAAGTTTTTTTTTTTTTTTTTTTTAATTTTGTTGACATACTTTTCTCATAACTCTTTTAAAATTAGGAATGTTAGGCACAAAAATTGGAGTAAATGGATTAACCTGCATAACAGGTGATAAGATGTGTTTAGAAAAATTGACAGCAACAGCATAGTCTCAGCATTTGTTTTATTCTATCATGTATTCTTTCACCATATTTATTAAACCTGTGTGCCTAGCAAATAATCAAAGAAGCCAGTTTATATGAAGAAGAATTTGGTATCAGGATCAGAAGAGGACTCATTAACAACCTATGATGTGCAGAGGGCACAACCTTGCTTGCTGAAAATGAAGACGACTTGAAGCACTTACTGATGAAGATCAAAGACTACAGCCTGCAGTATGGATTGTACCTCAACATAACAGAAACAGAAATCCTCACAGTGGATCAAGAAGCAACATCTTGATAAAAGGAGAAAATTTGAAACTCTCAGGGATTTCAATTTAGTTATATTCACAATCAACATCTATGGAAGTAGCAGTCAAGAAATCAAATGACATAGTGCACTGGACAAATTTGCTGCAAAAGACCTCTTTAAGATGTTCAAGAGCAAAGATGTCTCCTTGAAGACTAAGGTGTGCTTGACCCAAGCCGTGGTATTTTCATTAGCCTCAAATGCATGTGAGAACTGGACAGTGAATAAGGAAGACCACAGAAGAATTGATGCATTTGAATTGTGGTGTTGGCAAAGTATACGAAGGCATCATAGCCTGCTAAAAGAGTGGCCAAAGCTGTTTAGAAGGAAATATAGCCAGCATGTTCTTTAGAAGGGAGAATGGCTAGACTTTGTCCTCATACTTTGGTCACATTGTCAGAAGAGACCAGTCTCTGGAGAAGGTTATCATTCTGGGTAAATTAGAGGGTCAGTGAAAAAGGGGAAGCCCTTCAATGAAATGAATTGATAGAGTGGCTACAACAATGGGCTCAAGCATAGCAAGGATTGTGAGGCTGGCGCACCCACCAGGAGTGTTTCTTTCTGCTGTACACAGGGTCATTATGAGTCAGAGCCGAACCAAAGGCACCTAACAACAACAGTAACACCATGTTAGAGTTAGAACTCTGTTAGAGTTAGATGGTCTGCCCTCCTCCATATTTTAAGGCTTATGAAGGCAGAGACATGGATATGTATTTTTCTTTGTACCTATAAATATTTGTTGAATTAAATCATATTTATAGCATACTGGCCTTGATATTCCCTCAGGTAGCTACAAGTACATTTTAATAACTTTGAGGTAGATTAAATTACAACAAAAATCTACAGTTCACCAGAATATTTATCACTTTTCTCCTTTGAATTGTAAAATAGATCAGCAATGTGATTTCTTATTTGCATTAATCAAATGTATTTCCATGATACAAGAGAGAGGTAAAGAGCAGTCATGTGAACTTTCTTTGCCATATAGTTACTGATTTTGTTAATAGTTCTAGAATATTGATTGCTAAATTATGGGAAAATTTTACAGACTGTTTAAAGTATTTGATTTTCCAATGATCTTATCACTTCCTTCTCATATAGCTATTTTCATCTGCCTGCTATAAGCAACATTAATAGTATAAATTTCTTCATTAGTGCTTTATTTTTATTAATCATAAAAATTCAGTCATAAGAATTAAAGGAAGCTAAAAAAAAATTAACGTGGGCTTCAGTAGCCTGATTTTACAGCAACACTCAGGAGCAACAAACAGCACTGAACATACTGCTAACTCTTGGTAGATTGATTGTGAAAAATTTAATATATTTTACACAGAGATTATAATGCAGCAATAAATCCTTTTGAGAGATGGATAAATATTTTTAACCTTAGTATTCTAGTAATAAAATATATATTTATAACCATGTCATAATATTAAATTTCATACACATACGTAAAAATCTCTGTGATCTTAACTAAACTTGTTGCCATCGAGTTGTTTCCGACTCATCAACACTCCCAATGGGTTTCCAATGCTGTAAATCTTTACAAAAGGAAGATGGGGTGATCTACAAAAGTATCTTCCTTCTGTGGAGCAGCTGGTAAGTTCGAACTGCTGACCTTCCAGTTAGCAGTTAAGGGTCTTATCTACTACACCACCAGAGTGCCTTGATCTTAACTAAGGTTCCAAATTAAAAAAAAGAAACTTACTGCCATCGAGTTGATTCCAGCTCATAACGACCCTTTTGGGTTTCTAAGGCACTAAATCTTCAAGGAAGTAGATTGTCCAGTCTTCTTACTGTGGAGTGGCTGGTATGTTTGAAACCACTAACTTTCTGGTTAGCAGTCAAATGGCTTACGCACAGTCCTAAATATAAGCTATAAATAATACTTATACACACACACACATACATGCTGTGTTAGGTGCCATAAAGTTGATTTCAACTCACAGTGACCCCATGGGATAGAGTAGACCATCCGCATAAGTTTTACTAAGCTGTAATTTTTATGGGAGCAGATTGTCAGGTCTTTCTCTTGCAAAGCCACTGGATGGGTTCAAACCACCAACATTTTTGTTAGCAGCCAAACACTAAGCCATTGAGCGATACCCACACACCATAGAGCCACTGAGTCAATTCTGATTCATAGCAACCTCTATAGACCATAATAGAACTATAGTTTCCAAGGCTGTAAATCTTTTATTCACAGAAACAGGTTGCTCCATCCTTTCTCCTGCAGAAAAGATGTGCTTGAAATACTAACCTTTTGGTTAGCAGCCAAGTGTTTAACTACTGCACCACAAGGGCTCCTGTATTTATTTGTGTATATATATGTGTGTATTTTATATATATTTATGTGTGTGTGTGTGTGTGTGTGTGTATATATATATATATATATATATATATATATATATATATGGTAAACCACTCTTCTGTCATTTTGTCATACTGTGGCAGCTTATGTGTTGCTGTGAAGCTGGAAGCTTTGTGACCAGTATTTCAAATACCAGCAAGATTGCCCAGCAAGTTGTTAGGTGCTTGGTGGGAAGGTTTCAGTGGAGTTTCCAGAGTAAGACAGACTGTGAAGAAGGATGGGGCCATCCACTTCTGAAAAGATTGGCCATTGAAAACCTTATGAATAGCAGTAACATCATGATAAATAGATTAAAGATTGAAGTTGCTAGGGTTTTTATTTTACTTGGATCAACAGTCTACACCCATGGAAACAGTAGTCAAGAATTCAGATCATATTGAACTGGGCAGATCTGCTGCAAAAGAGCTCTTTCACATGATAAGGAGCAAAGATGTCACTTAAGAGAGTCATCCATGCCTAACCCAAGCCATGGTGTTCTCAATCACTCTCTATGCATGTGAAAGCTGGACAAGGAATAAAGAAGATCAAAGAAGAGTTGATGACTTTGAATCGTGGTGTTGGTGAAGAATACTGAAAATACCATGGACTTACAGAAGAATGAACACATCTGTCCTGGAAAAAGTGCAGCTGGAATGCTCTTTAGAAGTGAGAATGACCAGACTTCCTGTCACCTACTTCAGTCATATTTTAGGACAATCTAACCCTTAGAGAAGGGTATCATGCTTGGTAAAGTAGAGGGTCAGTGCAAAAGGGGAAGACCCTTAATGAGATGGATTGACACAATGGCTGCAATGATGGGTTCAAGCACAGCAAGGATTGTGAGGACAGTGCAGGGCCAGGTAGTATTTCTTTCTGTTGTATACAGGGTCATTATAAGTCAGAGACTTCTTGATAGCACCTAACAACAATATACATATGTAAGTGTTCATATATGCATATATGAATGTATGTATATGTATATATATATACATACCAAACCAAAACCACTGCCATCAAGTCAATTCCAACTCATAGTGACCCCCATGGAACTTCTAAAGCTGTAAATCATTATGGAAGCTAACTGCTTCATCTTTCTCCCACAGAGCAGCTAGTGGGTTCGAACAGCCAACTTTTTGGTTTACAAACCAATGTCTTAACTACAATGCCACCAGATCTCCTCATATGTATGTATATATGTGTCTATATATCTATCTATATGTGTATATATGTATATACATATATACACATATAGATAGATATGTGTATATCATCCAGTCGATTCTACTCATAGTGACTCCTCCTTTGGTTTCAGAGGTAGTATCTCTACAGAAGTAGATTGCCCAACCTTCTTTCCAAGGAGTGAGTGGCTGGTGGCTTTGAATTGCCAGCCTTCTGGTTAACAGTCAAATGCCTTAGGCACTACACCACCAGAGCTCCCATATATATGTATGTGTATATATGTATATATGTATATATGTATGTGTATGTGTATGTATATGTATATGAATAGGGAGCTCTGGTAGCATAGTGCCTAAGGCACTTCACTGCTAACCAGAAGGCTGGCAGTTCAAATCCAGCAGCCACTCCTCAGAAGGAAGGTTGGGCAATCTACTTCTGTAGTGATACCACCTCAGAAACCCAAGGAGGGGTTATTATGAGTCGGTTCTGACTCGATGGGAAAACAACAATGTATATGCATATATATATGTATATATGTATGTAAATATATGCATATGAATGTATATATATATATATTTATGCATATATACAAAGATATATATATGTACGTCTGTGTGTGTGTGTGTGTGTATGTTTATACTAAACCAACTGCCATCGAGTCGATTCCAACTCATAACTACCCCATTAGCTTTCCAGGGTGGTAAATCTTAAGGGAAGTAAAGTGATAAGAGAGTCAATGTGACACCAAAGTGTCAAAACTAGGGGGCTGGAAGATTAAATCATGTTATTAGTTTTGAATTATTATGAAACTTTTCATTTTAATTTTTATATTTTGGGAAATCATGTTTAAATACATGCAATATGATCTGTAACATGACGTTCTGAAGAGTGGAATTCCTGCTCTTCTTTCTTCTATACTGATTAGAAGGTGGTCTTTTCTATATTCATTAAGAACTGAGGCTATTGGTCACACTTTCCTTCCGTATTAATTTTATCATTTGTTGGTACTCTTTTATTGATAGCATAAAAATCAGTAAGTATGATGTTGTTGTTGTTATTATGTGTCATCAAGTTGGTGTCAACTCATAGCAACCCTGTGATTGATACACACACACACACACACAAGGAGCTCTGGTGGCACAGTGCCTGAAGTATTTGACTGCTAATCAGAAGGTTGGTGGGTCAAACCCACGAGATTCTCTGCAGAAGGCAGAGGGGACAATCATATAATTTATTCTATTGTTAAGCAGTTTTCATGTAAATATCATTATTTTTCAGGTGGAATAATAATGACAGCAAAGTTTCATTGAGTACTTATTGTGTATCAGCCACATTAATATGGCAGATTTTTATGCTAGTTGGTAAATAAAAGTATCTCCATTTTATGTCACAGATGATAGAAATAGACGTAGAACTTAGATCATTTTTCCAAGGTGAGATCGCTTAGCTCGGTGCAGTTGGAATTCTATCCCACGCAATCTGAATGTGAACCTGAGTTTCCATGTCAGGTTGGAAACTATGAAGAATATTACTCTTTCCGGCACAATTAGTTGTTCCTTTAACCTAGGTATTATAGTCCTTTGTGCACAGCTTCTATTTACAGGGGTCTCTGGTAGCATAGTGCTTAAGACACTTGACTGCTAACCAGAAGGCTGGCGGTTCAAACCCACCAGCCACTCCTCGGAAGGAAGGTTGGGCAATATACTTCTGTAGCGATACTGCCTTGGAAACCCAAGGAGGGGTCGCTATGAGTCGGGTCTGACTGGACGGCACATAACAACAGCAATGACATTATTGAAATGGGATCTCTGGTAGCATAGTGCCTAAGGCACATGACTGCTAACCAGAAGGCTGGTGGTTCAAACCCACCATCCACTCCTCGGAAAGAAGGTTAAGCAATCTACTTCCATAGTGATACCTCCTCGGAAACTTGAGGAGGGGATGAAGAGTCAAGTCTGACTCGATGGCACATAACAACAACAACGTTATTGAAATGATTTGTTACACTTCTATTTCCACAACAGTTTATGAGCTCCACAAGGCCAAGGAAATGAGTCTGATTTATATTATTCCCAAGCAAAAGCACAGCTTCTGGACTGATGGCAGTGTTCATTAACCACTGCTCTTGCTTTTTGGAATGTCATTCTTCCCTCTTTCTTTTCCTTCTTTTTTTGGTCAATTTAAATATGAGCCACACTTTTTCTTGTCTCTTCTGAATGTTTCTCAATCTGTGAAAGCTTTTTGGTTGCCATGACCACTCTCCTTCCATATTAAAGATCTATGAAGATCAATAACACTATTTTTCCATCTATTATGAGCACTTTATTCTTACTTACATGATATTATGCATACCTGTACAACTCTCTTTCACTTTTCACTCTCTATTCAAGTTTGCAGTTCAGAAACTTGTTGAAGGCAAAATCATTTTATGTACTAGTTTCTTCATTCTTTCCACTTCTTAGCATTGTATTCTTAATAAATCTTTGATGAATGATTGAATACAAATATGTTGTGAAACTCCTAAAATTGCCTCATATATATATATATATGTATATATATATATATATATATATATATGTATATGTATATATGGATAGATAGATAGATAGATGTTGTTGTTGTTATTATGTGTCATCAAGTTGG
>NW_006921642.1:6359996-6375634 GCF_000298275.1 Orycteropus afer afer
ATATATTCATTACATATTTGTTGGATTTAATGTGCTTGATTATTTTAGTAATTTAGAGGCAAGTTTCTTTTATGTTTCCCTTTGTTTTAGGAAACCAGCTAACATATACACTTGTATTTGTTCAAACTTTTGTGTTTGTATTTCTTTGGATTATCACAAAGCCTTTCAAAGATTGTTGGTGATTTGCAGTTACAGTAGAAAGCAAAGAAACACAACATTGATCTTTACTTTAACTTGGAGTACACACAATGGCAAAATTCACACATTTATGGGTAAACAGAAAGCTTTTCTTGGAAGGATTTACCCTCAAAGGAAACAGCAGAAAGATAAAAAATCAAAGCCAATATTTACAAAGCCATGGGAAGCATCTAAATGTTAAGTAAGTGACTAACTAAATCACTTGACTGCTAACCAGATGGGTGGCAGTTCAAACCCACCAGCCACTCCTCAGAAGGAAAGTTGGGCAATCTACTTCTGTAGTGATACTGCCTAGGAAACCCAAGGAGGGGTCGCTATGAGTCGGGTCCGACTTAAGAGCACATAACAACAACATCTAAAGATCTGATCTCCTTTCATCTATTTCCTTTATTTTTTTAGATTGCTAGAAAGGGCTGATATTGGAGACCAGGGCACAAGGAGGGAGAAGTATAAACTTCTTTACTCAGTTCAATTTAGTATTCCATTCCCTTTATCAATCAACATTCAAGTTCTTACATCTTATAAACATCATGCAAAAATATGTTTGAAAACTTGTAGAAGATACTTAATATACATTAGACACAGAAATGGGAAACTATAAAGGAAAAAAAATAATGCATAAAATTTCTTGTTAGTATCTGTGACTTAGTGAGGAAAAAAGCATCCATGTTAGAAAAGGATGCATTGATTGTTTTCTACCACATGTGCGGTACTGTTTATAGTTTTAGAACACAAGAGATGCAAGTTCAACATAGAGAAAAGAAATGTTCCTCAAAGCATTTCTTAAATTTCATTTTCTTCAACCACACAATATGTCTATATTCTTTACAACTCTTTAGCTCACAAATGCCATTAAATGTGAATGTTTATGCAAAATGTAGAATGAGTTCACTCAATTTGAATTACTTAATGTTAATGATAGTTATGATTAATACAAAGCCATTTCCTATTTATATTCAGTTTTTAATATCCAATGGGACACTACAATTTTCTCAAACAGAATTGGATTTGTTCTGATTTTTTTTTAAAGAATCTAAATTATTTTTCTCTTTCAAAATGTTAAAGATAAGTAAGAGTGACTTTGGGACTAATCTATAGCTTTGGTCTTAAATTAATCTTCAAGTTTTTGTGTAATGTTTCCTTTTAACAAAGTAATACACTGACTTTGGGTCTTTGAGATGAACAGTTAAAATCAAGACAGTATACTCTGACTTTATGCTGTGTAGTTTATGAAGTAGCTTTTGGTTCCATATTAATTATTGAAAGGTGTGTCTTCAGATTCCAACTTATTCTTTTTCCAAAAATAATATTATTTTGAAGATAACCTCTGTGGCATATATTTTCATCTGATGGTGATGTTGTTTTTGGGGCCCATTGAGTCAATTTTGACTTTTTGTGACCTCAAGGACAGAGTAGAATGGCCCCATAGATTTTCCATGGTTGTAATTTTTATAGAAGTGAATGCCATGTCTTTCTTCCACAAAGCAATGGGTGGATTCAAATTACCAACATTTCATTTAGATCCCTATGATCAAATTCTGATGCCATTAATCAGAGATGTTTTTGCATCCATAATGCATCTTTAAAAGAAAATTGTTCCTGCATTCATAAAAGATCTTTAAAAGAAAAATAATTTTTATAATATTTTTTCCTTGAAAAGTATGAGTTGGAAAAAAAAAGTATATTCACATTAAAATCTATGGCAATTTTTATTATCAGTACCCATATTTTGGCATATATAATACCATAGACAATGATAATATCTATAGTTTTAGATTTACAATATGCATCACGTTACAAAAGATAGATCAGTATCAAAATGTATCATGTGATTTAATATGTGCAAAATCGATCAATGCTTTGCTTAAGCACAGAATTCTGTGTACCTTCTGCAGAAATTGAGTTTGATGCCAAGGAACATTTTTCATAGAATAACAAGCCTAGAGGAAAGTAAGCATATTGGGACAGAGAACACCTACTCCCAGCACAAAATAATACCCTGAATGTCAATTGTTGGTTCATAATATTAGAGGTAGGTGCCAAGTCTCAGAGTTTTGAGAAGTGTGTTAAATTAGAAAAATAATTAGATGTTATATAAAGAGTCGATAACCTTGGTTGCTTGCCTCCCATCTACAAGTCCCTCTGTGTGCAGAGTCTTGTTTGAGGTACGCAGAGCTGTGCCACTTGGGGATAACTGTGGAGGTTGTGAATCCCTGGAGATGTCCGGGCTCCTTCCTTTTTAATTTATCATCTTGTCACCCTCCCACTCTTGCCTCTTCGGAGCTGAGATGAAATAAATCAGATATAAGGGAATATTCATTTCACTTTTTAATTAAACATTTGGTTTGCTTCCAAAACATAAGACTTCAGTACATATACACACACAAAGGATGTCAGAAAAATGGCAAAAATTTTGCTTAGAACAGATTTTCTTATGCATAAGGAGTTTTACTTACTTTTGCTTCAAACCATACACACAAAAAAACCTGCTTTGAGGGCCCTTTTAGGGCTTTCATATATTGCAGTCTTGGGATGTGATTTTTTTTTTTTTTTTTTTTTTTTAACTTTCTAAAGTATTGTTGATGGCTGTTGTTGTATGCCAGTGAGTTAATTCTATCTTACATAGACCCTGCAGGACAGAGTACAGCTGCCTCATAGAGTTTCTAAGACTGTAATCTTTACAGAAGCAGATTGCCACATTTTGCTCCCATGGAGCCGCTGGGTAGGTTCATCTGCCAATCCTTCCATTAACAGCCTAGTTATTAGCCACTGCACCACCAGGGCTATTGGGATGTGAATATTTTTTGAACTGTTAGTGAAAATAAGCACAATGTACTATAAAATACAGCTGTACGAAACAAAAAACAGTACAATATTATTGCAGACAGAGATGTTTTATATTTTTATGAAGCAACAATAATCCATCTTATGCTATATTACTATGTTTATGCTGAGAAAGGCCTTTTTTCATTGCATGTCAACAAAATAGTTGATCTTATGTATTGTGTTAAGTCTTACTTTGAAAGATTTTATCAATTTACAATTTACTGGATGTATGGTGTGAAGAAATATATTTTAAAAAGTAGTTTATTTGCCAAAAACAAATACAGTGAAACCTATGAGAGCCAGACCTCGACAGGACTGCCTCGTTTCCTTGCCTACCAAGTTTTCCACCTTTGGCAGGGTGCAATCTTACCATTCTTCTATCTCTTGTTTTAGTGGAAAATATTTGCATTTTCCTTCTTACACAGGTTGTGGCTTTTCCAGGTTTTTTATATTAAATAACTTATCCTTTACACTGAAATATCATTTGGGGCATATACCAAAAATTAAAACTAATCCCTGGGTTCCTATTCTACATATCACTTGTCTATTTTCACACCATGAGTATTCTATTTTTAAATATTTAATTTAAATATTTAAGAGTGGTCAAATAAAAACAATCTTCATCTATTAGTTTTCCCTATCTATATTGAAATTCAAGTTAATACTTCAGTGTTTAAATGACTTCTTGTTTAACTTTACTGTGTGCTTACTTTATTGTCTTTCTACCCATTTCTATTATAATCTGGGAACAACTTTAACTTAATTTTGCCCAGGCATATTTTCCTGCACATGATCAGCACCCTGCCTCTCTTTCTACTTTCATTCTTTGTTGTTCTTCTACCCACTCCCTGCACTCTGATTCATGTTTAGAAACTTCCATTTCTTATGTCATTTGCACACGTTGTTCTTTTTACAGGTAGTGTCTTTTACTAATTTTCCCTCTTGATAACTCTTCATGGGTGCAGCTTTCTCTCATCCCCTAGGTCTAACTAAAGTGTATTGTATATACCCTGCCATAAAATGAAAACCAAACTCATTGCCATGAAGTGGATTTCAACTCATAGCAACCATATGTATACAGTGTAGGACTGCATTCCATAGTGTATTCAAGGCTATGGCTTTTTGGAAGTAGATTGCCAGGCCTTTCTTTCAAGGTGCCTTGAGATGAGTTCAAACTGTAATTTTTAGGTTTGTAGTAAAGTGCCTAACCATTGGCAACATGCAGGTGCTGACCACCAAAGACCTATACAAACGAAAACTGTTTACCACTGAGTCGATTCTAACTCACAGAGATTTATAGGCCAGAGTAGAATGGCCCCAAAGGGTTTCCAAGCCTGTAAGTCTTTATGGAAGCAGACTGACTCATATTTCTCTGGTAGCTGATGAGTTCAAACCACTGACCTTTCTGTTAGCAGCAAAGTGCTTAACCAATGTGCCACCAGAGTGCCTCAGGGACTCATGTTGTTGTTGTTGTTGTTATGTGCCATCGAGTCAAACCTAACTCATAGCGACCCCTCCTTGGGTTTCTGAGGCAGTATCACTACGGAAGTAGGATTGTCCAACCTTCCTTCCGAGGAGCGGCTGGTGGGTTTGAACCACCAGCCGTCTGGTTAGCAGGCAAGTGTCTTAGCCACTATGCTACCAGAGCTCCCTCAGGGACTCATAGTGGCTCTGTAATGGTCATTGTGCATCCTGGGAAGGCTGGTCACTTATTTATCCAGTTTTCCTCAAAAACGGAACTGTTCTTCTAATGTAGGACATGCTTTTCTTTTTGTTTCTAGTAATATGTCTACCATGAATTCAGTATTGAGTAGGTGTTTCTTTTTATTTGTTTGTTTGTTTTTTGACCAAAGAACAAATGAATAAACATGCAATGCTTTCAATTTTTATTGTAGTCCCACTGTTTGCATTTTGAGAGTGAACGAGGAAAAGGGAATATAACGTGAGAAATTATCCTAAAACAGTCTTGCCAAGTATTTGCCAGTTAAAACAATGTGGTCTAAACAACATTAACAAAAAAAAGAAAAAAAGATTTAATAACATAGAAACAAGGAAGGTAGAAACAACATCTGTGTTTGTATTTGAAATGTCTTTTAAGAGTACCATAGTTTGCAATTTCACAAGTGAGGAAAAAAATAATTAGCCGAGATTGCCAAAAATAAATAAATAAAACCATGAAAGCATGCTTGGAAAGTGTCTGTTGGTCTTTTGTAACCTAAACAAATGTTAGAACATTTGTTTTAAAGACTTTTAGATTTCTGTTTGCATCAGTTTGTATTATCTTCAATTGGCCATTTAGCTTTGAGCAATATGAAAAGGTGGTGCATAAAAAAAAATCTGTATATGCTCTTAGTTTGTCTTTGGTGTGAAGATGAAGTTAGTAATTTAGCAAAACAAATACTAACCATTCTCTCAGGAGTCTAAATAATTAGAATTTATTCTATCTAGTAAGTGTTTGGGAGCTTTGGTGACGTAGTGCCTAAGACATTTGACTGCTAATCAGAAGGCTGGGGCTTCAAACCCTCCAGCCACTCCTCAGAAGGAAGGTTGGGCAATCTACTTCTGTAGTGATACTGCCTCAGAAACCCAAGTAGGGGTTGTTATGAGTCTGGGAGCTCTGGTGGCATAGTACTTAAGCATTTGACTGCTAATCAGAAGGCCAGCAGTTCAAACCCACCAGCCATTCCTCGGAAGGAAGATCCGGCAATCTACGTTTTTAGAAATACTGCCTCGGAAACACAAGGAAGGGTCACTAGGAGTCGGAAGTGACTTGACATCAGTCAGTTTGGTTTGGTTTTGTAGTAAATCCTCCAAGTCAGACCACAAAATACCTTCCTGCTTCTCTGGTGCTTGCCTCATATCTCTCATCTTCAGCACAATGTTGTTGTTTGTTGTTGTTATGTTTGCCATGGAATCAGATCCGACTTATAGCAAGCCCTCCTTGGATTTCTGAGGCAGTATCACTGTGGACGTAGATTGTCCAACCTTCCTTCTGAGGAGTGGCTGGTGGGTTTGAACAGCCAGCCTTCTGGTTAGCAGTCAAATGCCTAAATTCACTTAACACACTGTCCCATGTCCACGCCAATGTTGATTCTGAGTTTCAGAAAATCTCAGTCAATTCCTTTCACAGGGTCCTGTATTACATCCAGTGGTCCTTTGAAGTCCAGGGAAAATACTGGTATTTCAAGCAATCTCTGGTTAATGAGGTGGCCATAAAGAAGAAAGGTCACTATTGTTTGAATGACTTTTAATATCCCTTCCAGATATAGTGTTCTATGAATATCTTCACGAGTCATTGCCTTATGAAGAGATTTTACTTTAAACCATCCATATACGTTTGAATCAAAAGAAATGAAACTTCTTTCACATTAAGACAGCATATATTCAATTTTAATAGAAAAGCTCAGTATGGAAACAATTTCCAATGATTCTATCTAAACATCAGAATTTTTCTACTCATCACTTTCCATCTGACAGTAACATTACACTCTGTCATCAACAATTGCTTTATAAGTATTACTAAACTCCTGAGCTAAATAAAAACAGGACAATGTGCACAACTTCTCAGTGGTGACAGGGATCATACCTAATCCCCATTTTTAGGGGATCTGTGGGAGAAGATTCACATCTCTTAAATTTCATTTATTTAATAAGGTGCTACCCTTAGACTATAAGCTTATAGAAATTTTAAATATAATTTTTAAAAAATATTAACAGAAAAGTAAACTTCTCACATGCCATGCACATAGACTTTTGCTAGACTTAAATAACTCCCAAGTATGGAAAAGTTCTGTTTCATTTTCTTCTAAAATAAAGCTGTTAATAAGGATAGGACTATAAAGGGAGTTGAAGGAGTTGACAAGACATTACCTACCATCAAACTGAATAGTAGTGGGAAGGCATATGGGACTACACCCACAAATACATATAAATTTAACAGAGAATATTTCTACATATGTATTTTTATGTACTGAAAATATATCCATCAATATAGTAGAGCATACAGGGGGCACAATTCATAGCCGTTAAGCAAACACTTTGAAGCAGTGAATCATTGGGTATGAAGATCAGGTCCATAGTCTCAGGAGACAGTATAGTCCCTTAGCATAACATCTATGACCCTCCTTATCAACTTAAAAGCTTGTGAACATCCATGTAAGGTGCAAAATTATTTATGTCTACTGATGAGGAGCAAAGAAGAGTGAAGAAAATCTAAGACACAAGAAAACAATTAGTGCAAGGGACTAATGGGCCACATGAACCCCAGCTTCCATGACCCTGAGACCAGAAGAAATAGATGGTGCCTGTCTAAAACTCCTGACCATTCTGAAAGGGAATCACAACAGGAGGTCCCAGAAAATGTGGAACAAAACTCAAAATCATAAAAAGACCAGGCTACTGCTGGGATAGATGGGGGAACTTCCAAGACTATAGCCCTCATCTACCTTTCAAGCCTGGAACTGAACCCACCCCCGTGGATCAATTTTCAGCAAAATGATAGGCCTATAAAGTGAACAGGAATACCATGGAGGTACATACTCCTTACAACAGTCAACCATAGAAGATGAAAAGAACAGCAGTTGCCCAAAGATAAAACCAAGGAGTCAGGAAAGGGTAGGAAAAACAGACAAAGGGATATGGTAAACACAGGAAGAAGTGGGAAGAGTGCTGTTATATTGTTGTTATGTGCCGTCGAGTCGGCCCCGACTCATAGCGACCCCTCCTTGGGTTTCCAAGGCAGTATCACTACGGAAGTAGGATTGCCCAAATGTAGGGATTGCAAAAAAAGTCACAAAACAAAATGTGTATGAATTGTTGAATGGAAAGCCACTCACTTTGTAAACTTTCACCCAAGTGACAATAAAAAATAATATAGAAAAAATGTTGTCTGATTTATTTGGCTGAATCCTACTGGTCCTCAACAATTACTTCCTAAGTTGTTAGTAGATAATTCATAAAAGAAGAAGTAAAATCTAGAAATTAGTGGTAAATGATACGGGAAACATAAATCTGGATAACAACATGTTGTCCATATTTGCCTTCACTTTCTCTTTTTTGCTGAGTACTTTAGTGGAAAGACATGTTAAAGAGAATTAAAGAGAGAGAATGGTGCTTGGAAAGAGCCTTGGTGGTACAATGGTTAAGCACTTGTCTGCTAACAGAAATGTTGGAGATTTAAACCTACCCAGCAGCTCAGTGGAAGAAAGACTTGATGATGTCCTATAAAGATTACTGCCTAGGAAGTCCTATGAGACAGGCCTACTCAGTCAGTTTGGGTTCTTATGAGTTCTAAATAGACTCGATGGCACCCAAGAATGAACTGCATGATGTCAGTTTAGAAAAAGTCCTAAATCTTGACAAATCCCAGTTCCAGGCTACTCTTCCATCCTCTAACAAGGATTCTTGTTCAGTCTGTGGTACTAAAGAAGGTCCCTGTAACTCCCCCACCCACTACCCCTTTCACAATCCTATGGTCAAAAAGACAACAATGAGGAAAAAAAGAAAGACAAAAATTGCATCCAACTACACAATTGTGGTATTTGATTTTTACTTATGGTTCATAAAAACATTACCAGTTAAGTACCTAATTTCATTAGGGAAACAATAAGGTATTTTGTTCAATAAAACAAATAAGTATCATTTAATAAAACCAAGAATTGAACACTCTTAATTCATTTTAATTCAATAAAAATTTTCATTAACTATACCTAATATATTATTAATGATACATAAGTCTTTTTCATGTGGCTAATGATTTAACAGATTTAATTCCTGTCAAGAACAATAATAACCAAAACCAAACTCACTGCCATCAAGTTGATTCTGATTCTTAACAACTCTATAAGACAGAGTAGAACTGCCCCGTAGAGTTCCCAAGGCTATAAATCTTTACGGAAAAAGAATGCCTCATCTTTCTCCCACAGAGTGAGTGTTTGGTTTTAACCACCGACCTTTTCATTACCAGCTCAATGTTGCTAACTACAGTGCCACCAAAGCTCCTCCAATAACAACAAGAAAGCGGGGGGAGGGGGGGGCCAAAGACCACAGAAGAATAGCCTATATGACTGACATTTTCAGGAGATATTCTGGGTTGAGCCAAGAGATCATGTCCCATCCACATGGACACTTTTCAACTGGTTGTCAGGTAGAAATATAACCCTAGGATTTTCAGATCTTCAGTGTTTTTAAGAGAAACAAGAGTGTAAATATCTCCCAATTTTAAAATTCTGCCTGGATGTTAAGTAAAATTCTGTAGGCCCAAACCTGCAAAACCAATATATCTGGTGATTGCCCATGTTTTCCTCTTTAGAGTAAGAGAATAAGCTCTAAAAGTAGATCTTTGAGGAGTGTTATACTGAGGAAAAAGTGTTGAGAATTAAGAGTATGGTGGAAGAAGAAGAAGAGAAGTCAGTAGTGAGGTTAAAAAAATACAATATATATAGAGAGATACATACAAAGATGTCAAATAAAAAAAAGAGAGAGAGAGAATAACATAAAGTCATGGACACCAACAAAGTGGAGCTCAAACCAGATGGGGTGAAAACCAATGTAAATTCAATGCCATGGAGTCAATTCCTACTCATAGTGACCCTCATTGGGTTTCCAAAGCTGTAAATCTTTACCAGAGCAGATTGCCATGTCTTTCTCCCATGGAGAGGCTGGTGGTTTGAACCAGCCAAATGGCTTAACCACTGCAATACCAGAGCTCATTATTGCTAGTATATGCATCACAAAAAATAAAGGTGAAGTAAATTCTCTAGGTTTGGCTAGCAAAGTCATTTTTGACATTTGACCATATAATACCAGTTGATCAGTAGGGTCACAGATGTCATTTAAACCAAAAAAACCAAACTCACTGCCATAGAGTCAGATCCGACTCATAGAGACCCCTTCTTGGGTTTCTGGGGTAGTATCACTATAGAAGTAGATTGCCTCATCTTCCTTCTGAGGAGTGGCTGGTGGGTTTGAACTGTCAGCCTTCTGGTTAGCAGTCAAATGCCTTAGGTACTACGCTACCAGAGCTCCCCGATGTCATTTAGGGAGATGTAAAAAGATAAGATGTAAAATAAGAAGAAGTGGTGTGTAAATTATTTATTTAAGAAGGCTGATAATTAAAGGGAAGTTAAAAAAAACTGATCAGAAACTCTGGAGAAAGTAAAATCAAGAGAAAAAAATTCTACATTTTTCTTATTTATATACATATATATATTTAGTAAAGGAGATCTGTTCATGTGTAAAACAGACGTGAGAAAACCAGGAGGAAAAAAGTAAATAAAGATGCTGGGGATGGAGAAAAAGAGGAAAGGGCTAAAATATCTCAAACATTTTTCAAATCTTATTCAAATATACTCATTATAGTACTTATTTTTTTTAAGACATTGTGCTGTTAAGGAGTCCAGGTAGTGCAGTGGTTAAAGTGCTCAGATGCCAACCAAAAGTTCATTGGTTCCAACTTACCAGCTGTTTTATAGGAGAAAGATGCAAGCATTTGCATCTGTAAAGATTAAAAACAAACAAACAAACAAAATAATCCAAACTCACTGCCATGAAGTCAGATCCAACTGAGGGTGACCCCTCCTTGGGTTTCCGAGGCAGTATCACTACAGAAGTAGATTGCCCAATCTTCCTTCTGAGAAGTGGCTGGTGGGTTGATTAAAGTCTTGGAAACCCTATAGTGTGGTTCTACACTATCCTATAGGGTCACTATAAATCTGAATCGAAGGCAGGGGGTTTGAGGGTATACTTTGTTTTTCATAACCTCATAGATCTAGCTCTCTTTATTTCACATACTTAGTATTTACCAACTTTTATTTGTTCTGAGGATTTTAACCCCAAAGTTGACTAGGAGACTATGGTTTATCATAGGCTTTAATTAATCTAATGCATCATATATGCTTCCAAAAAAGGTATTGTTAGACACCTGCAATATAATAAGTGGGAGGGGAAACCAGGAAAACCTATTTGACTCAGCCAGACTAGATTCTATGCCCTGAGCCCAAGAGTCTACATAGTTAGATAAATATAATAGACTGGCCTTTATATCTGGCATCTGCATTCTGGAAGCAAACATTTCCACTTGCCCAGGCGCTAGCAGGATCCTGCCATCCCTGGTTTCCTGCCACAGAGCTTTGACCCAGCTTTTGTTCAGTACTACAGGTCTGCTCAGTGGAGCACGGTCATTCTAATTGCCTCCCTTTGGGTTTTCATTTCATCTATAGGGCAACTAGTTTCAGAAGGATCACATCCTTTGTCTAAGCAAAAGAATATGAAACCCAGTGTTATTTCCTGTGCTGTGACTCACATCCCATCTGGCAAAACCAAGAGTTGAAATATCATCTGCAGGGGACAAAGTATTTAAAATTTTCTCATTTGAGGGTTTCATAGCAAATTCAGAGCCTATAGTTTCCATTAGTTAAATATTGAGTATTGGCAACATGAATTTGGATTCTGTCATCTTCTTGAAAATTATGTGTTTATAGCTATTTGTTGTTGGTGTTGTTATGTGACCTTCAGTCGGACCTGACTCATAGCAACCCTTCCTTGGATTTCCAAGGCAGTATCACTATGGAAGTAGATTGCCCAACCTTCCTTCCAGCGAGTGGCTGGTGGGTTTGAACCCCCAGCCTTCTGGTCAGCAGTCAAGTGCCTTAGGCACTAGGCTACCAGAGCTCCCCTTCATAACTGTTAGTGGTGCCTAATGAGGTTGACCATAAATCAGGTTCCTTCCCTATGCCTAAGCCCAACATATTTCTCAATTTTAAACCAGTTCTGGCCACAGAGTGTGGGAATTTCACCCTATGGCATCCCTAGAAACCTTACACATGGCAGCCTTTCTTACCCTCTATTCACCTCTCTCTGGACTAAAAATATTTCTATCTCCCAAGCATTGCAACACCCCAATCACTCTGAGATACTGTGGAAACTCATGCTTCCATTTTCTCATCTTACTCTTGTTCTTTGTCCACCCATAGTAGATTTTTTCTAAACTCCACCTCGGAAACTGCTCTATTAGAATTTCAGGTTTCAAGCTCATCAGTTCTTCAAATATCTGTTCAGCTGTGTCTTCCTCCCTCTTTATAACTGACCACAGAAACAGTCCTTCTTCTTCTCCTGGGCCCTCTCAGTCTTCATGATGCTGTGATCAGAACTTTCCAGTCTTCCCACATTCTTCCTACTTATCACCTTCCTACCTTTCTCATGGAGTCCCTGGATGGTCCAAATAATTAATGCCAAGGGTTGGAGGTTCCAGTCCACTCAGAGGTGCACTGAGAAAAAGGCCCAAAGATCTACTTCTGAAAATTGAGCCACAGAAAGCCCTGGAGAGCACGGTTCCACTCTGACACACAAGCAGTTGCCCTGAGTCAGAATCCGCTCAAAGGCACCTGCTTACTAATTGGCCTTTCTCTTAGTTTCTTTTACTTTCCCCAGACCTTTAAATGTAGTATTCTTTAAGGTGTATCTTCTCTCAATTTTCTCTGTGCTGTGATTTCCTTAGGGATCTCATATATCACTTTAACACCCACTCTTAGAAAATATCCTATGTAGAGCTTGAACTTGGGTAGAGCTATTAGGTATATGTTTCAGGTTGGGAAATATTAAAAGACAGCCTGTTATTTGTGTTGGAATTTAAGCTCTCTTTGCCTTAATTATGTTATCTTTCTGTCATCATCTCTCCATGCTCACTCCCTTCAGGACAAATACTTTGAAGAATACTGCCAGTGGGAAAGTTGGCCAATGTACCATAATGAATGAGATTATGGTTATGGGAGAAAAAAATGCCCTGCCTAGTTACTAGCTGTTGAATGCTAGTAATGCTGAACAAGTCTTTCAACAATTATGTGTCCCCATTTTTTTATCCATGAATTTGGAGTAATTACAGGAACTAGTTCATAGGTTGTTGGGATGATGCATTTACTATGACTACTAAAGGACTGAGAATAGTGTCTAAATATTTTAAATGTTGTTTGAATGTTGCCTATTATTATTATGAGAGCTCTGGTGGCATAGACTGCTAATCAGAAGGCTAGTGGTTCAAATCCACCAGCCACTGCTCGGAAGGAAGGTTGAGCAATCTACTTCTGTAGTGATACCACCTCAGAAACCCAAGGTGGGGTAGCTATGAGTCAGATCTTACTCAACGGCAGTGAGGGTTTTTTTTTTTTTTTTTTTGGTATTATTATTATAGACAGCTTTGCTATATAAATGGCATTTCTAGCACCAAACTCTCTTCTAAGCTCCTGGAACATATTGATATCTTTACCCTCATATTCCCAAGGTCTGAAAATACAACAGATTTAAAATCAAATTTCTCTTTACCTATGTCTTCAGATCTGCTAGAGCATTATCCACCTAGACTTATTCTTTCAAACATCATTGTATCTTATCAAATTTCTTGGTTCAACCACCTCAGTCACTTTGATTGTTAATTTGGTTACCAAATACATCCTTTTAAATTTTAACTCTTCCTTCACCCTCTATTTCATGGTTATCCTTTGATGGTTTATAATCTAGGTCAGGCATTCCCTCCTTTGGGCAATCAGAATATCTCTCAAGCAGGTCTTCTTCCAATCCTGCACTTCACCAAGCATAGCCCTCTGGGTCCTGCATACCTCTGCATGTGTGGTGTAGATACATGGCATTCAGAATATGGTTAGAAAAGTTCCTTTCAGTTTTTGTCACTTTAGCTTGAGTAAAGTAATACATGAGGAACTATAAGTTAAGAACATAATAATATGCTTATTTCCTTAGGACTCTAACACATAAGCTTATTATTCTGCTTTCAGACACTTAGCATTCAAAAACATTCCCAAGACCACTTCTATATAAAAATATAGGTACACTATAAAACTCCAAGTGTCTTGTCATTTAAAATAGCTCCTGGTAGGTAGAAGGTGCTCTTTATATATTTCTCAAATGATAGAATAAGTGAATAAAGCATAGAAAAATACATATATAAAATGCAAATGTGTGTATCAAGAGTATGGTCACCAATGTAGACATGATCCATTTTAAGCACTATCCCTCCCATACTTCCATCAATATATTACATAAATATTCTATGTCTTCATGTCTAGGGATAAGGGCAACTCTGAGCTAATGTAGAGCTAAATGATTCAAGTTGCTAACAGGTCAAAAATAATCTCCCCTACTTTCCTGCTATGTGACTAAAATTCCTAATACCTGAATTTCTCCTCAAGTAAAGTATTAGAAACTAAAGGACACAGTTAAAATTCAAATTAAGTTTTTAACACATATGCAGATTTATTTTATTTTTTAGTGAAATTAGTCCCAATAATTGTTATACAAATATTGGGCACTGGATGAAAACAAACCTTGTTCTGATGCCAGATGAAGACAGGTAACAAAGTTTTGAGCCAGTCAAGTCCAATGTGAGGCCAAGACACATGCTGAGTGTGGAGCTCAAGAAGGATCAGGAAGTTTGACTAAGGTTCAGAACCTTCATGAACAGAGTAGATGAGAAAGAAGAGGAGCAAATTCAAGGCTAAGGGGACTATCAGGAAGTGAGTGGAAGGTAGTTAAATGAGTAGAAGTCAAAATTGAACTGCATTTGAAAAAAGAAGATATCAGTTTTGCAGACCAAGTGTTGCAGTACCAAAATAATAATAATAATAATAATAATAATAATAATAAACCTTTTTTAATTCTCTCAACCTTAGTAGGAGCCACAAAAGCCTTCTAAGATATAGCCCAACCAAAATTAGGTGCAAACCAGACTCAGTTGGCACAACGAAATACATAAAAGTATCCTACACTGGGACTGGGGTCTTAAAAGCTTCCAAGCGGCCATCTAAGATGCACCTAATGGTCTCCTAGCATCAGAAGCAAAGAAGAATGTGGGGGAAAAATAAGGGCATTTGGAAGCAATCAACCCTAGGACACGATGGCCCTCGAGACCAGAAGAACTAAATGGTGCCTGGCTACCAATGCCAATCACTCAGGAAAGGATCAACTCTGGAGATCCTGGATAGAGTGGGAGGAAAAACGTGGAACAAAATCCAAAAACTTAATAATGACTAGAATTACTGGTCAGATGGTGTCTGGTGAGATGCCCAATACTATAGTCCTGGGATACATTCTGGGCCTGGAATAAAGGTAGCATAGTACCTAAGGCACTTGATTGCTAACCAGAAGGCTGGAGGTTCAAACCAACCAGCCACTCCTTGGAAGGAAGGTTGGGCAATCTACTTCCGTAGCGATACCGTCTCTGAAACCCAAGGAAGGGTTGCTATGAGTCGGGTCCAACTCGATGGCACATAACAACAACAACCACCCGAGGGCTGGCTCTCAGCCCAATAATAAACAAGATGTACATGCAGACCACTCAACCCAGGGTAACATACCTACTACATACTCCATGGAAATACATCCCTTGGAGCAACCGACCACGGGGCACCAGAGGGACAACATGCACGTGGAGGAAATTCAGGACAAATACGAGTGCATAGCTATGAGGGGTACAGGGGGAGGAGACTGGGTTAGGGTTGGGGATGGTAAATGGGGAGTGAAACTAAATGTACATGTAACATTGAATGTAAAACAAACTCTTAAAATAAAAAATTAAAAAAATAAAATAAGACCACCAAAAGAAAAAA
>NW_006921642.1:6376110-6377856 GCF_000298275.1 Orycteropus afer afer
GACCCTCCTTGGGTTTCTGAAGCAGTATCACTATGGAAGTAGATTGCCCCATCTTCCTTCTGAGGAGTGGCTGGTGGGTTTGAACCACAGCCTTCTGCTTAGCAGTCAAATGCCTTAGGCACTATGCCACCAGAGCTCCCACAGCTCCCACAACTTAGAATAGTACCTAGCATACTGCTAATCTCAATGAAAGTTAATTCTCATTATTACCATTTAGAGCACAAAAACTTGATGTATTTATAGTTTCTATGAATACATGTAAGCTTCCCAGGGTGACAAGACTCAGAATAGTCAGTTTTGTTCAGGAGAGGAGAGAAGAAATTAAGAGTCTGAAGCCTCATTTAGACCTAGTTCCATAGAGTTCTGCAGACAAAGGCCCTAGGCAATATGAAGGCAACCAGAGTTTTGAGTGATCTTGCTAAGGAAAAAAAAAATAATAATGAGGAAACTTAGAACCTATAACTTTACTATTTTATAACTTAGCTATCAGCCACTCTTTCCTTAAATCACCTTGGAAAACTCAGAAAAGGAAATGCATTCTTGTTCGTGAAGAGGGCAGAAGATACTGTTTTTGAAATGCAAAACACCTATGTAGTACTTTCTTTATTCATCAGACCAATATTGATTTTACATTTGCTCTTTGTCAAGTATTCTGCTAGGTGCTAAGTGTACAATTGTGAGAAAAAAAACGTCACTGTTTCTACTCTCAAGGAGCTAGTCATATGCTATTGAATCAATATTAATCATGATTATTTCAGACATTTTCAGAATTCTTAAATCATAAATGTTTCTGGGCAACTGACTTACTCCATAATTATTTAGAAGGCTTCCTTTTTTTTTTTCTTACAGAGGTCATAAATAGTATTGTAGAACAATGTAGAAGATGAGGGTTTTGCCATTTGGGAAAAGAAAAAAAAAAAAAAAAAATGCTGCCAAGTAAATTTCAACTCCCAGCAACCCCTTATGCTTCAGGGTAGAACTGTATTCCACAGTGTTTTTAAGCTGTGAGCTTTCAGAAGCAGATCACAGATGCTTCCAAGGTACCTCTGAGTGGGTTCAAACAGCCAACCTTTCAGTTAGCAATGAAGCACTTTACCCTTTATGCCACTAGGACTTCCTTTTTTTTTTTTATTTTCTTAACCATCAAAATGCAAAACGCACTGCCTCCAAATTGGATCCGACTCATAATGGCTCCTCCTTGGGTTCTGAGGCAGTATTACCTCAGAATCACTTGGGAAATAGATTACCCAACCTTTCTTCCACTCAGTTGCTTGTGGTAGATCCCATCATGGAGTAGATTGCCAGTCTCATCATGGAGAATAACTACTACCAGCTGCCCAGCCACTCAACTAGTCCCAGCCAAGTTGACACAACATATAACCACCACAGTATATTTCCAATTTTGTATAATTTCCAATTTTGTAAAAAGGTACATGTGTATGAACACATAGATAGAAAGATGTGACAGTCTGCTTCTGTAAAGATTTACAGCCTTGGAACCCTATGGGGCAGTTTTATTCTGTCCTATAGGATCACTATGAGTCAGAATTAACTTGATGAAAGTGGGTTTGGTTTTGATTCTTTTATAGATAGATAAGATAGATACAGATATACATTTATGTTGTTGTTGTTATGTGCCGTCAAGTCGGCCCCAACTCATAGTGACCCCTCCTTGGGTTTCCAAGGCAGTATCACTACAGAAGTAGGATTGCCCAACCTTCCTTCCGAGGAGTGGCTGGTGGGTTT
>NW_006921642.1:6377956-6397702 GCF_000298275.1 Orycteropus afer afer
GCCAGCCGTCTGGTTAGCAGGCAAGTGTCTTAGCCACTATGCTACCAGATATACATAAAGGTTTATAAATACATAGATAGATATGGGATTATTATCACATATGAGATTTCAGGTATATGCTTCTTTTTATTATTATTCTTTCTCTTCCACCTCCTTCAGGTATTTACTTTTTGTATTTTCTACATTAATATAAACTATTTTATAATTGTTGTTGTTGTTGTTATGTGCCATCGAGTCAGACCCGACTCATAGCGACCCCTCCTTGGGTTCCCGAGGTAGTATCAGTATGGAAGTAGATTGCTCAACCTTCCTTCTGAGAAGTGGCTGGTGGGTTTGAACCACCAGCCTTGTGGTTAGCAGTCAAGTGCCTTAGGCACTATGCTACCAGAGCTCTAGAAAGAGAGGTTAGGAGAGTGCAAAAAGGATATGGAGAGGGCATCTTCTGATCCTCTCTAACTTCACAAGAGGAAGATGGAATCACTATCAGCAGCCCAAGGCTTATTCCTGTTAGGCCATACATGCCACCACCCTCCAGACTTTTTACGAACTTTGACACCAACTTTCCCTCCCATAACATTCACTATTGCTCTGCTGGATTCAGTAAGTTGTTGCAAAGGCAGGATTCATAGACAATACTCATATTTACGGGGATTTATTCAGAAAGTAACAGGCTACAACTGAGGTTCCGGAATGCACTAAGGATAAAATTCTTCTATCAGGACACTCTCCCCTCTCCTGTGACCTTAGGCTCGCCTCTCCTGTGACCTCAGGCTCGCCTCTCTGGCCCTTGGCTTCTCGGCCTGGCCTCTGCCTTTCTTGCTCTGTGGGCCAGATAAGCCTCCTGCTCTGTCTTGTGCCTCTTGGTTCCACTGTCGCCATCTCTCCACCGGGTCGTCTCTGCAAAGGAGGTCCAACGCAGGGATCTCAGGTCCAAGGATATGCTCTACTTCACCTTCAGCTCTTCTCTCTTGATGGCAGTGAGATTCCCTCTCTGCCTCTACCAAAAACCAAACTCACTGCCAGAGTAGGCCCCGACTCATAGCAACCGCTCCTTGGGTTTCCGAGGCAGTATCACTACGAAAGTAGGATTGCCCAACCTTCCTTCCGAGGAGTGGCTGGTGGGTTTGAACCACCAGCCTTCTGGTTAGCAGTCAAGTGCCTTAGGCACTATGCTACCAGAGCTCCTAGGAGGGCTCATTTTAAGCCTAGTAGAGTGACAAAACTAAGTAATCCCATCATCAGAGTTCTACACACCTTATTTGCATAGTCCCACCCTGTAATCCGGTAGGAGTTGAAAAGACCATGACTAGAAAAACCATACCAAGTAAGTAATTCACTGCACCACAGAAAGGCAGTAAGAGGGAGCCCTGAGGTAATGAAATAGTTCTGTATCTTGAATATGTTGGTTGTAACATGAAGCTACAGAGGTGATAAAATTGCATGGAAACACACAGTGCTTTTAAAATTAGCAAAACCTAAAAAAGCTTTGAAGACTGTACCAATGTCAATTTCCTGGTTCTTAATTATGCAAGACATTACCATTGGTGGAGGCTTGGTGAAGGTACATGGAAGCTCACCGTACATTTTTTTCCAACTTTCTATGTATCGATAATTAGTTTTAAATAATACATTAACAAAGGGAAATGTGTGGTATGTGTAGAAATAGATGAGAATGGCAAATATTGGTAATTATTGAAGATGAATAATAGACAAGTAAACGAACGCTGGTGGCATAGTGCCTAAAACATTTGACTGTTAACCAGAAGGCTGGTCGTTCAGACCCACCAACCACCCCTCAGAAGGAAGGTTGGGCGATCTACTTCCGTAGTGATACAACCTCAGAAAGCCAAGGAAGGGTCATTGAGTTTGGTTTTTGGTTTATTTGGAAAGGTTAATTATACTATGTTTTAAAATATTTACATATATTTGACAATTTCTAAATATAAACCATTAAAGAAAAATTAAAAATAAATACTTTATTTTATAATAAGTTATATAAACACTATGTTCTCCTTGTAATAGAGACTAATTAGGAAAAAGAACTACTTCTTCTACAAAATGGGACAAAATTATCTAAATATAACAGTCAAGATCTAGCTCTAGCATAGCCCATTAAAGCAAATAAAAGATTGATTTAGTGATCATGGGAATTTATTCAAAGGTTATTATAGGTCATATATTTTTGTTTTTCTTTTACTTATTCATTAGCATAATTGTTCTGCATTATTCCAGTTTACCACTTATTCGTTTTTGTTTTAGCAGAATGTACACCAATTCAACAGTTCCTACATGTACAGTTCAGTGGAATACATTATATTCTTCAAGTTGGGCAACCATTCTCACATTCCTTCTCAGAATTGTTCCTAATCCATTAACATAAACTCACTTCTCCCTAAGTTTCCCACCTAAACTTTTGTGTTACTGTTGTCAGTCTGATCCCATACGACAGATCTGAAAAGAGCATAATGCTCAAGACAAACATTTGTTACTAGTTAAGTTAAACTATCGTTTGGTTTTAGAAGGACATCAGAGAATATTTTTGTTTTAAGGTTTAAAGATTTTCTCAGGGAAATAGTTTCAGGGGTTCATCCATCCCCCATGACTCCAGAAATTCTGTATGCCATGAGAATTTGAAATTCTGTTCGCATTTTCCCCCGTTCAATCAGGATTCTTCTATAGATTTTTTTTTTTTTTTTGTCAAAACTTTCAGTAATTTTAGACGCACAGCATCCAGTACTTTTGGTTTTGTGGCAAAGGAAGCAGTTATTCATGGAGGAAATTAGCCCCACATACTATTTCCTCCTCCTATTCCTGACTCTCCTTCCTCTATTGATCCAGGTAAATAGAAGCCAAATGTTGTGTCTTGGGTGGCTCCTTGCAAGCTTTTAAGACCTCATACACTATGAAAGGAACTAAGAGGTAGGATTGAAGCACTAAACAGAATAATAGGCCAATTAACTGGGATATTCCATGAAATTATTTGGACTCTAATTGCCCAAACCAAAGAACAAAATGCCATCAAGTGTTTGGTTGTACTTAAGTAGCCTCAGTAGCTTCTCTTGTTGTCGTTGTTGTTGTTGTCACAAATATATCTATCACACAACTTTAGCTAATTCAACTTTTTGCAGGTGTACAACTTATTGATAGTAACTACATTAATTGACTGTGCACCCCTACTATTAATCAGTGTAAATTTTTCATCACAGTAAACCAAAACTTAGCACTCCATAAGCAATAACCCTCCACTCTTCCCTTGCTTCTGCCCCCAGTAACCACTGATAAGCTTTGGTCTCCATGTTTGCCTGTTCTTGTCTTCTTTACATTAGTGAGGTCACACAGTATATTTTGTGTTTGACTCAGCATGTCTTCAAGATCCACCCACATTATAACATGCATCAAGATTTAATTTCTCTTTCTGGCTGAGTAGTATTCCATTGTATTATGTACCACATTTGTCTATCCATTCATCCATTAATGGACCTTTCAGTTGTTTCTACCTTTTGGTTATTGTGAATAGTGCTGCAATGATAACCAGAAGGCTGGTGGTTCAAACCCACCAGCCACTCCTCAGAAGGAAGGTTGGGCAATCTACTTCCATTGAGATACCACCTCAGAAACCCAAGGAGAGGTTAACATGAGTCAGAACCGACTCAACAGCAGTGAGTTATGTCTGTTTATATTGCTATTTTCAAGTGTCTTGGAAACAATCCAAATGTCCTTCAAATAGTTAATTCCTAACAATGGAATTGCTGGGTCATATGGTTATTGTTGTTAGATTCAGTTGACTTGTTTCCAACTCATGGTGACTCTGAGTAAACAGAGTAACACAGAACAAAACACTCCTCGGTCCTTGGCCATCCTCACAATATTGATATGTTTGACCCACTGTGTCAGTCCACCTCACCGAAGGTTTTCTTTTCTTTTTATTGACATCCTATCAAGCATAATGTCTTTATCCAGGGACTGGTCCCTCCTGATAACATGACCAAAGTACCTGAGAGAATGTCTTGCCATCCTTTTGGTTTTCTAACTCCAGGTTTTTCACGTCATTACAGTACTTGGTGTTCTCGAGCCATTCTTTGCAATTTTCTGTTAAGTTCCTTTTGTTGTTGTGTTGTTAGGTGCCCTCAAGTCATTTCCCACTCACAGTGACCCCATGCACAGCAGAAGGAAACACTGTCCGAACCCGCACAAGCTCCACGATCCCTGCTATACTTGAGCCCATCATCGCAGCCACCATGTCAATCCATCTCATTGAAGGCCTCTCCCTCTTTTGTCAACCCTCCACTCTACCAAGCATGACATCCTTCTCCAGGGAATGGTCCCTTCTGACGACATGACCAAAATAAGTGAGACAAAGTCTGACCATTCTTGCTTCCAAGGAGTATTTCGTGTGCACTTCCTCCAGGTCACATTTGTTAGTTCTTTTAGCAGTCCCTGGTACTCTCAGCATTCTTCACCAGCACCACAACTCAAAAGCATCAACTCTTCTTCGGTCTTCCTTATTCATTGTCCAGCTCTCACATGCATATGAGGAGATTGGAAATATCATGGCTTGTGTCAGGCACACCTTAGTCCCCAAGGAGACATCCTTGCTCCTCAGCACTTGAAACAGTTCCTTCGCAGTTGACTTTCCCAATGCTACATGTCATCTAACGTCCTGACTGCTGCTTCCATTGGCATCGATTGTAGAACCAAGCAACGTGAATTCCTTGACAACCTCAATCTTCTCTCCATTTGTTGTGATGCTGCTCATTGGTCCAGTTGTGAGGATTTTTGTTTTCTTTATATTGAGACGTAATCCATACTGTATATTGATTGTATTCTTCAACCTTCATCAGTAAGTACCTCAAGTCATCCTCACTTTCAGCAAGAAAAATTGTATCATCTGTGTATCTTGGATTGTTAATGATTCTTCCTCCAATCTTGATGCCACATTTTTCTTCATATAGTCCAGCTTCTCGGATTATTTGCTCAGCATATAGATTGAATAAGTGTGGAGAAAGGATACAACCCTGACGCACTCCCTTCTTGATTTTAAACCATGTAGTGTCCCCTTGTTCTGTTCGAACGACAGCCTCCTGGTCAAGGTACAGATTCCTCATGAGTACAATCAAGTGCTCGGGAATTCCCATTCTTCTCAATGTTATCCATAATTTGTCATGATCCACACAATCAAATGCCTTTGCATAGTCAATAAAATGCAAGTAAACGTCTTTCTGGTATTCTTTGCCTTGAGCCAAGATCCATTTGACAAAAGCTCTGATATCCCTCAGTTCCTTTATATCATCATTTTTTTCATTCACTTAAATTACTCTACCTTCAGGATCAAGTTTCAGAGTACCTTCTGGCATCCATTTTGGTCTTTTATCTTCATGTAAAATATCCTGATGTCATCTCACAACTCATCTGATCTTTAGTCACTGGTTTCCAGTTTTCAATATGTCATATCTATTTATAAAGCAATTCTACATTTAGTTTTGTGACAAATTAACATGTTTTCCACATGACTTTATTTTGCATTCACAATGAATGTTGTTGTTGTTATGTGCGGTCGAGTCGGACCCAACTCATAGCAACCCCTCCTTGGGTTTTCGAGGCAGTATCACTACGGAAGTAGATTGCCCCATCTTCCTTCCGAGGAGTGGCTGGTGGGTTTCAACCGCCAGCCTTCTGGTTAGCAGTCAAGTGCCTTAGCCACTATGCTACCAGAGCTCCCCAATGGATAATAGTCCCAATTTCCCCACGACTTTCCCAAGTAGTTATTTTCTTATCTTTTGTTTTTTTTTTTGTTTGTTTGTATGTTTAATGTTATCTATCATAGGGAGAGTGGAATGCTATCTCAATATAGTTTTGCTTTGCACCTCCCTGATGGTTAATGACACTGAGCACTTTTTATGTATTTAATGACCTTTTGAATGTCTTCTTTGGTGGAACATCTATTCAAGTACTCATTTTTTGATTGGGTTACTTGTCTTTTTGTTGTTGAGATGATGAAGTTTCCAACTCATTGCTTTTATTTAGAATATGAGTATACTACTATGCAAGTAAATTAAATTTAACTCTGCTTTGCTGGTTTCATAATTACCAAACCCTATATTCTTTCCCTCTTCCCTGATAGAAAAGCTAGTATCATTTCCTGATCCTTGTAAGTAATAGATATTGGCCACATTACTTTACATGTTCAAATCCATCAATCACTTTAAATACTGGGTAGAGATGATAGACTGTTCAATCTATATATTGATTTCTTTTTTCTTTTAAAGGAATACAAATCTTTATGAAAATATATGTTAGTATTATCAAAAAATGTTATTTATTATTTTACAATGTCCAGTTAAAATAATATGCCAAATAGTTCTTTTTTGTTTTTTACCTTGGTGAAATAAGACAAAAATTTTTAATAATATAATTAGCAAAAGTTTTAGTGAGTATTCTATGGGTAAAATACATTGAAATATTATAATCAAAATTTATTTTAGACATACAAAGTCTTCGAGTTTATGCAAGAAAATCCAGAAAAAAAAAAAAAGACAATTACAGGAAAACCAAAAGTTATATATATATAATCATTGCCCTCGAGCCAACTTTGACTCGTAGTGCTCATAGTGACCCCTCCTTGGGTTTGCAGGGCAGGATCACTACAGAAGTAGATTGCCCAATCTTCCTTTTGAGGAGTGACTGGTGGGTTTACACTGCCAGTCTGGTTAGAAGTCAAGTGCCTTATATGTATATATATATAGAGAGAGAGAGTTAATATGTACACTACAAGTGAAATTTCTCCTGTAGCTAATAAAATTGGAAGATGTGAATTTAAATATGTTACCAGAAGGACAGTTTGCATTATGCTAAACACAATGAAATAAGGACATTTGCAAACAAATTAAATGTCATTATTTAAGTATTTCTCTAGGACCCTCTTTTGTGAATTTTATACACATAAACCTTCTTTTATGTATTTATTTAACACATAGTTAATGAGGACTTACTGTGCACTGCCACTGTTTAATAACAAATACATTAAGCTTAAAGTTATAGACATGCCAGTTTTTAAATAGATGACTTCTGTAGATGATTTCAAAAACATGATAGCTACATGTGGTAAAAAATAAATAATAATTAGTTTAAAGAAAATATTTTCTCTATATTTGAACCTATTTATAGATAGGAAGATTTCTCAAAAGAGGACATTAGCACTTAAATTTATATGTGATGTTTCTAGTGGCACTGTAGTGAAATTTTCTTTTTCTGAAACAAATTTACTGCACTTTTTTTTTCAACCTTAAACTACCTGAAATGCTACTTTTTAAATACACTTTATTATATGCAGTCAGTAAAAATTAAATTAATTAATTTAATTAATTAAAATTAAGTTTAAGCTCATTTTTTAAATTATCTTGCTTGTGTTATGTTATGTTTTACTCTAGTAAATTATATTCTGTGCTTTCTAAAAAATCATATAATGTTAAAATATACTTTTATATCATTTATGACTCTAACAGTTATTTCACTGAAAACTTTAACCATTTTGTGTCTCTGTGTTGATTTGCCATTTTCTTTTGATGTTTCATCTTTTATACCAACATTTAAAAAAATTATAACTGTAAACTTTTTAATATGATCCAAACTTTTATTTTAAATGGTTAAAATATTAGTTTGCTTAACATCTCTCCATAAAAGGAGGAAATAAAATATTTTATATTAGTCAAAAGTATTTTATTTGAGCAAGCCAAAGAGATGCCATGATTTTTAACCCTGGTCATATCCATCACCAGGTGTCTTTGTCCTTTAATTCTCTTCCATTATACTTCAACCATGGACTTCATCACACTCAGTCATCTGTGCAGTCAACAAGAATCTATTTTATCTGTTGAAATATTAATAAATATTTGTTGGTAGACAAACCAGGCAAGCTATGTATGCATAGCTCAGTTAGAGATCCCAAAAATTTGACATAGATGACCTTCCCTTGCTTTGTTCTACCTAGTTCATTTATGGAAAGAAAGAAAAAAGAAAAAGGCATTATAGAAATGTCTATTGGACTATATGTAACATCATGATAAATGGAGAAAATATTGAAGTTGCTAAGGATTTCATTTTACTTGGGTCCACAATCAACATCCTTGGAAGCAGCAGTCAGAAAACTATGTATTTAGATGTGGGTGATATAGAGTGAAGAAAATAGACAAAAATCTCTTCTCATTCTAAATAATTTCTATCCAGACCAAAGTCTTGCTAGATGCTCTTTGTTTTTGAGAGAAAAATGGTTCATATTCATGCTGTCTGAACAGATTTTTCAGGTACCATATATTCTTGCCTTAGTTTCCCCCTTGAAATGTTTATCACTCACTGAAAGGCTCTATTTTAAAGCTCAAATTCCAGAAATATAGCTAAAATAGAACTTTTTTGGGAATTCATTCTGTACCAGCTTTCTGAATGATGTCTTGATCTTTAATAATTTAACTTTGAGCTCTTATTTTAATCACTCTCACTTTTCTCTCATTTTGCTCATGTCTTTTCATTTCCTTCCCTTGATCTACGTACTTTTTTCACTGTATTATTTCTTATCACATGATAATTTATATTAGCAAATCTACTGATTTGGTGTTCACCCAAAAGGAGCAATCTCACATTGATAATACTGAGAGTTGAGTAGCTTACCAAGTAACACCTGTTTAACACTTCTAAGGGTGTTGGAGGGAGCTCTGGTGTGTAGTGTCTAAGGCATTTGACTGCTAACCAGAAGGCTGGTGGTTCAAACCCACCAGTCACTCCTTGGAACAACGACTGGGAAATCCACTTCCATAGTGATACTGCCTCAGTGACCCAAGGATAGGTCACTATGAGTCAGATCCTACTTGACAGCAGTGAGTTTGATTTTAAGTTGAGTTGAGTTGAAGGGTGGTGGAAGAAATAACCTCTCTCCCCTATTGTCCTCAACACTTCTCTATTTCCAAATTTCTAACTGTCTGTTCATCCTTGATTTCTGAATGCCCCGTTGGCATCTTACATTCAGTAAATTCAAAACTTTAAATTCATTACTATTCTTTCATTCTACCTTTCCTTTAAATCCAACTCTGTGCTGCATTCATTCACACAACAAGTGTTCCTTTGCCTTCTTTCCTTGCCTCATTTCCTTTTCATTACTAATTCTCATTGTAACCACTTCTAAAATATCGCTGATACCTGACTCTTTCTGTTGGATCCAAAAATCTAGAATAGGTCATCATTGTCTTCACGACCAAAACCCCTGGGTTGTGTTGCTTCCGTTAACTATAATATCCACCATTGTGAGTTTAATCACTTGGACTACCAGTTACAGTTGTCATCGAGTCAATCCTAATTCATGATGACCCCATGTCTGTCAGCATAAAACTGTACTCCATGGGGTTTTCAATGGCAGATTTTTCAAAAGTAGGTCACCAGGTCTTTCTTCTGAGAAGCCTTGAATGTACTCAAACCTACGACCTTTAAGTTAGCAACCAAGCATGTCAACAGTTTTCATCACCCAAAATGATGCTTTAGACTTTTATATTTGTTTCTTTTCTTTTTGCAATAATTAATTTCTACCTTAAGATCCAGGGCTCCCTTTCCCCCATCCATCTATCTTACCCTCTCTTCTGGAATGTAAGATCTGTAAAGGCAAGACCCAGGATTGCTTCATGTTTTTCCCTTGAGTATGAAATGCATTCAGTAAATATCAACTGAGTGAGTTAGCTAATGTTGATTCATCAATAAAACAGCATTTGAGAATGTGTTTTCTTTTTCTCCAAATAAAGATTTAATGATCTTAAAGTTATAAAAGGAGCTCTGGTAGCATAGTGGCTAAGACACTTGCCTGCTAACCAGAAGGCTGGCGGTTCAAACCCACCAGCCACTCCTCGGAAGGAAGGTTAGGCATTCCTACTTCCGTAGTGATACTGCCTCGGAAACCCAAGGAGGGGTCGCTATGAGTTGGGGCCAACTCAATGGCAAACAACAACAACAACAAAGTTATAAATAACACTTTGATTTGCAGCTTTATTTTTACATAGCTCATAAACTAAAGTAGCAAAATTTCTCAATCTATTCAATGTATTATCTTAAGTATTAAAGAAAAATTTTAAGTTATTTCATTTAACAAATATAAAGAAAAAAGTGATTGTGATATTCTTCTATAATTATACTTTACCACAGCTAGAAAACATTGTTGTTATTGTTAGGTGCCATTGAGTCAGTTTCAATTCATAGGAACCCAAGATATGACAGAATGAAATACTGTACAATCCTGTGCCATCCTCACAATCATTGCCATGTTTGAGTCCATTATTGCAGCCACTGTGTCAGTATATTTTGTTGAGGGTTTTCCTCTTTGTTGCTGATCATCTACTTTACCAAACATGATGTCCTTCTTGAGGACATCATGTCCAAAATACATTCTGGCTCTATTACTTCCAAGATAGATTTGTTTGTTCCTCTGGCAGTCCATGGTATATTCAATATTCTTCCATAACACCATAACTCAAAGGCATCAAATCTTTTCTGTTCTTTATTCATTGTCCAGCTGTCACATGCATATAAAGCAATTGAAAATCCATGCTTTGTATCAGGTGCACCTTGTTCATCAAAGTGACATCTTTGTTTTTTCGAACAATTTAAATTGATATTTTGCAGCAGATTTGCTGAATGCAATATATCATTTGATTTTCTGACTGCTGCTTCCATGGACATTGATTGTGGATCCAAGTAAAATGAAATCTTTAGCAACTTCAATATTTTCCCCATTTATCATGATGTTACTTATAATCTAGTAGATATTTCTATAATGCCCTTTTTCATTCTTGAATTATTATTTTGTCTATGTTTATCCAGCTTTGAGACCACCAAATATATGAACAATGAATGAATAAGGTTTAAAAAAAAAAAAATGCTCTCTACCATCGAGTCAGATCTGATTCATAGCGACCCCTCCTTGGGTTTCTGAGGTGGTATCACTATGGAAGCAGATCACCCAATCTTCCTTCTGAGGAGTGGCTGGTGAGTTGGAACAGCCAGCCTTCTGGTTAGTAGTCACTTGCCTTAGGCACTATGCCACCAGAGCTCCCTAATATCATCTACTCCTAACAAAACCTTTGAAAATTGTGTCTGATCTACCTTTTTAAGGTGATCTCACTTTTACAGGTAAAGAAACTGAAGCTTAGAGAAACGAAACATCTACTAAACATGTACTGACTTGGGCCTAGGCCTGAAAGAATCTAAATGTATGCCATACTGCCCCACATTAGAGTTTCAGGAACTAACTTGGACGTGGGAAAGAATTATTTGGCAAACATGTCTTGATTCATAATTTGGGGATAAGCAATTGAAAGGAAATCTGCTAGGAAGTCTTTGAGATATTTTAGTTAAGAGCTGATGAAAGTCAGTTATGATGATAGGACTGGCAATAGTATGCAAGAAGTTGAGGGGATGAATGTGGAAGTATTTATAGATCAATGTCAATAGGATTTGGCAAGAGATTTTTTTTAAGTCTTCTAAAATATAGGAAATAAAAATGGATGTCATGTGGAAGAACTCTCTGTGCTGAGAAAAATGAAAAATTACTTGATATCTATGTTTCCGCTCTCTTCTCTGTTTTCCAGTTTTTAAACCAAATGTTCTATGTGCTAATAGTGGCTTCCTGTTGCTTTTTGTACAAGGTTGTGATCAGCTTCCTTGAAGTGGCAAAACTGAACTCAAAAAAGTTTGAGTCTCATCTAAAGATTAAACAACTAACCCGATGCTGATTCCCTCATATGCTCACTCAAGGTGTGCTTTTGCCATTCTTGCATGATACTGTTCCAAGTAGTTTATAAAAGAGACAAGAATAAGTTAATCTATATTTGCTGACCAACATTTTATGTCCTTTGTCATCCAGGACTGCCAGATACAACAAAGAAAACAAATAACAGCTTTTGAGATCCCTCACCCATCTTTATCTAGAAGGACCATATGTAATATTTACATTTATATGTTAAGGATTTTCTGAGTGGTGCAGATGGTTAAGGGCTCAACAACCAACCAAAAGACTGGCAGATGGAACCCACTCAGAGGTGTCTCGAGAGACAGGCCTGGCAATCTAATTCTGAAGGTCTTTAGCTTTGAAAACCCTGTGGTGCAGCTCTGTTCTGCACACATGGGATCATCTTGAGTGACAATTGACTCAAAGGCAACTAACAGTAAGAAAATGTATATTATGTGAACATATTCTAGATCAGTGATTTTCAAATATCCTTTAATAATGGGATTCTTCTTTGAAATGAATCTTAAAATAAGCCTTATGTTTAAAACAGAAAAAAAGCAGAGCTAATCATTTACATATGAATAATAGTGCAAAGAACAATAATAGCAAACAGAAAAATGAAAGGTGGAGAGACAACTGTCAGATGAATGAGAAGATAGGGTTCCTAAAGCAAGAACTGAACTGAGAACTACCTGATATTACTCAGGCCACCTCATCATCACCTCTCTCTGCAAACATGGAGACATAGATTTCCAATAAGAATTAAACTACAGTAACATCAAAATATAATTCATTAGCAAATAGATTTGTAAAATTTTCTTTAAAAATGCCTTCTAGGCAAATAAAATTGTATTGTTACAAAATTGAAGTATTAGCATATTTTACAAATGAAAGTGTTAATTAGAGAAAGGATTCTTTAGCTAGGCAAAAGATGAGAATAACAGATAATACCATTGGCAATGGACATTAGAGCATGACCAGGACAGAAGATGATTGAAATTAAGATTATAAAAATAATATTAACAATAATGAGAACACAAATGTTATTATTACTTTTGCCAGCATTTTTACTAGTACTTAAAATGTATTAATTTATTTAATCCTCATAACATCTCTATGAATTAGATTATTATTTGCATTTAACACATGAAAAAACTGAGGTACAGAGATGTTAAGTGAATTGTTAAAGGTTACAGAAAAATGGTGCTACAATTTGAAGCCTGGTAGACAGAAGAATTGATGTGTTTGAACTGTGGTATTGGCTAAAAATATTGAATATACTGTGGGCTGTCAAAAGAACAAACAGATCAACCATCCAAAATCAAACTCACTGCCATTGAATCGGTCCCGACTCATAGCGACCCCTCCTTGGGTTTCCGAGGCAGTATTACTACGGGAGTAAATTGCCCCATCTTCCTTCTGAGGAGTGGCTGATGGGTTTGAACTGCCAGCCTTCAGGTTAGCAGTCAAATGCCTTAGGCACTACGCCACCAGAGCTTCTAAATCAACCATAGAAAAAAGACAATTGGAATACTCCTTAAAAGTGAGGGTAGCAAAACTTTGGCTTGCTTACATTGGAAGACCAATCACTAGAAAAGGACATGATATTTGGTAAAGTAGAGGGCCAAAGAAAACGCTCAGTGAAATGGGTCAACACAAGAGCCTCAACAATGGTCCCAAATATATCAGAGATAATGCTGATAACCCAGGACAGGATGACTTTTCATTCTGCTATTCACGAGGTCACCATGAATCTGAGCTGGCTCAAGGACCTAACTAACAAGTATAAAATGGATGCACACGTTTCCTTATTTTTCCTTAGGGTAAATTCTTTGCCAGATCCAACCTATAATAGATGTTATGGACAGAGTTGTATCTCCCAATAACATAAATTAGACTCCTAGCTCTTGCACAGGAATTGTGACCATACTGAGGGACACAGGATTTTTCTTTGCAGATGTTTTCAGTTAAGGTCATACCTGAGTTGAGTGAATAGTAATCCTAATCCCTTCTGAGTACTGTTTTAGAAAATAGAACAGACATAGAAGTGGAGACACACAGAGAAGACAGCATATGAGGAGCTCTCTACAAGCCAGAAGCTGAAAGAGAAAGGAAAGGCTCTTCTAGTAGATCCCACAGAGAAAGAGCATAGCCCTGCCAAAGCCCTGAATTGGAACTGCTAGCCTCAAGAGCTGTGAGAATAAAGTTTTGTTCTTTAAAGCCACCTTCTTTGTGGTATTTTGTAAGACACCATTAGGAAACTATGACAGGAAGCAAGAACAATTTCATAAATATTGCTTAATTTACTTTAGGCAAATCATGTCCGGTCTGACTGCTCCAGAGTCTGTTAGTAGAACCAACAATGAAAGAAAAGGTTTGAAGCTTAAGTAAATCATGTATAAAATATTGTCACAGTTTTCTGTCTTGGATGAAAAACAGTTTTGAGAGCAAGAGCTGCAGCAAGTCTCATATTTTTTATAGACTGAATTTTCTGGGATTTAGCTAAATGGCAAGCTATGCAGCCTAGATACTTAAAGAAAATTTAACATAGACATTAATTGATGCAGATCCTATAACACAATTAAGAACAAAAGGAATTTGGATTGGAGCTTGCTGAGGGGCATTTCAGGTAAGATATATATAAGGTCAGAAAACATATTGCAATTTTGTGACTAATACATTGGTTAAAGAAAGGCACAGTCTTTTGTGTATTTTGTCCAAACACAGAAAATTAGAATTGAAGAACTAGTCAGAGATTTAGATAAGGTAAAGTTGCATCTCAAGGAGTTCCTAGAATATGAACAAAACAGCAGATGAATTACAAAACAAGTTCAATAAGATGGCAGAGAAATTGGTTTAAAACCTAAATTGTAACTTTATAGAATTTAGTTAGTTCACTAATTTCCAATTTCAAGCAAGATTCTTTGTTATTACCTGACTCACAGATAAGAATAAATTGCAAAAATGGGCTGACTAAACAAATGTTCAACTTTGCAGTATTTAGTTTGACCTTCACACAACACATCCTGTTTCACAAATACACTGATTTGTAGTTCAGAGACAACATTATCCTCTTCACTTGGTCTTAAGACTCAGTCCAAACAGTATCATTGACTTTTTATTTTTTTCTGATATTCCTCTAGCACTTGAACAGTGCACATAAAAAAAGCCAAACTCACTGCCGTTGAGTCGATTTGACTCTTAATGAGCCCTCCGTGGGTTTCTGAGGTGGTATCTCTACGGAAGTAGATTGCCCAGTCTTCCTTCCCAGGAGTGGCTGGTGGGTTTGAACTGTCAGCCTTCTGGTTAGCAGTCAAAAGCCTTAATAAATATTCATTGAGTAAATAAGGAAACATAGCATGTTCTTTGATCTCCCTAGCTCACTTAGTTCACTATCTTTACTACACTTAAACACACCCCAATCAAAACAACTATAGTGAATTGATATTTTACTGCATTAACTAATATTTTCCTCTTATCTCCTACTGCCACACATATTTATTTATTCCACAAAACTCTTTCTACAACTCAGGTAACTTAGATACTCCACTGTTGTCAATCTAAGAGTAAATTCAATATAAGAATATATAAAGACAGAAACGAGTCAGTATTTCTTAGATTTTCAAAATATGTTTCAAAAGCTTTTTATGTAACATAAGGGTGTTGAAAAAGAAAAATCCTTGGATCTTTTCCTCTCATGATTCTCTGATTATGCATAAATTTCAGTGGTATTGAAAAAAGTCAGACAGTCTGAAATATTAAAAGGAAGCAATTGCTTTTAAAGGTCCAGATGTTAAAACACAAATATAATTGAAGCATGTAGACTTGTTCCTCTTAAATTGACAGTGATTTATAATTTGTTTTACAATTCAATCACATTTCAAGGATAGTTCATTCAAGGGAAAGATATCTTGCTCTTGCTTTCACTCTTGCTCTCCTTTCTTGAATCACCTAAAAATATTTCCAGAGTTATTCATTTATATTGGTAGCAAAGATCTGAGCAGAGTTTCAGAGGAAAAGACATGCTGAAATAATGAAGTATGTTCTAGAAGTAGAGCAACTCTAGTTTAACTCCATGTAGCTGTTGGTGGTTCAAACTCACCAGCCACTGCTCGGAAGGAAGGTTGGGCAATCTACTTCCATAGTGGTACTGCCTCGGAAACCTAAGGAGGGGTCACTATGAGTTGGGTACAACTCAACAGCACATAGCAACAACAACAACAGCTGAAGGCAGAGTTAACTAACAATAAACGAGAGTTTTGTAGATTAATACATATAGGAGGATACATAGGAATTAGCAGATACAATAAATGAGAGGAAGAATGGGAAGGAAGAGTGAGACAATATCACATTACCAGGGAGGGGAGGCCTAATCTAGGCATGTAAGGCAAGTGAGATTTTCTTTTTTTTAATTGTGGTTTGGGTGAAAGTTGACAGAACAAATTAATTTTCCATACAACAGTTCATATACATTTTGTTTCATAACACTGACTGCAATCCCCATAATGTAACATCTCTCTTCCTATTTCCTCTCTTTGGTTACCCTTTCCTTGTTCTTCTTTCCTATGTATTCCTGCCCTCTGAGCTATCTTTCTATGCAAATACTGCCTTCTGGTCTCTGATGGTTGATTGTTGTAAGGAGTATACCTACCTGGCATAAATGTTCACCTTATACACCTATCTCTTGTTTGGCTGGAAGTCACACAAAGTAAGTTCAATTCTAGTCCCCAAGAGTAACTAGGGGCAATAATCTCAGAGGTTTCATCATTCTATCAGACAAATAAGCCTACTCTTTTTTATAATTTTGAGTTTTGTTCCACATTTTTTCCCACTTTATCCAGGATCTCCTATTTTGATCCCTTTCCAAGTGATTGACAGAGGTAGCTGGACACTATCTAGTTCTTGTGGTCTCAGAGTCTTGTATGCTGAGGTTCACATGGTTCACTAGTCCCTTGGGCTAATTGTTCCCATGTGTCTTTTGTTTTTTTCATTTTTCTTTGCTCTGGACAAGGAGAGACCAATTGTTGCATCTTACGTGGCTGCTTGCAAGCTTTTTAGACTTCAGCTGCTACTCATCAAATAAGGATGTGGAACAATGTTACTGTGTAGTATGTTATGGCAGTTGAACTTGCTCTCCCCCATGACCATGGTCCCGAGTCCATGGTTTATGATTTTAGAAGAAAAGGTAAAGACAATTTACATGCCTAGATTAGGCCTCCCGTCCCTGGTAACTGTGATATTGTCTCACTCTTCCTTCCAATTCTTTCTCTCATTTATTGTATCTGCTAATTCCTATGTATTCTCTTATCTTCCTTTTCCTTAGTGTTATTGTGTTAATCACGTGCTTTTGGTATATTGCCTTTCCCTTATCCAAATCAATACTTTTCTCTTACCTATGTAGCAATTTTCCCTCCCTTCCTCTCCCATCACTGGTAACCAACAAAGAAAGTTTCATTCTATATGTAAACCTTTCCTTGACTTTTTATAACAGTGGACTAATACAAGTGTCCTTCTGTAATTGATTAATTTCACTGAACATAATGTCCTCCAAGTTCATTTCTGTTATGAGGTGTTTCATGAATTCTACATTATTCTTTACCATAGTATAGTATTCCATTTTGTGTATGTACAATAGTTTGGTTATCTATACCTCCCTCGATTGGCAATCAGGTTATTTCCATCTCTTTGCTTTTGTGAATAGTGCTGCCATGAACATGGTGTGCATACATCTGTTTATGTCCTGATTCTCATGTCTTTAGGATATATACCTAGTAATGGGATTACTGGATCAAACGATGTTTCTATTTCCAACTTTTTAAGGAATCACCATACCATTTTACACAATGGTTGTATCATTTTACAGTCCCACCAGCAGGGTATGAGAGTCCTGATCTCTCCACATCCTTGCCAGCATTTGTTATTTTCTATCTTGTTGAATTTCATTATTATTGCTGGAGTGAGATGATATCTCATTGTTGTTGTTATTTGCATCTCACTAATGGCTAATGATCACGAACGTTTCTTCATGTGTTTTTTGGCCACTTGAATATCATCTTTGGTGATGTCTTCTGCCTGTTTTTTTAAATTTGATCATCTGTTTGATGTTGAGGTATTGACATTTTCTATAAATTTTAGAGATAAGTCCCTCATCAGATATGTTGTTGCTGAATATTTTTTTCCCATTCTCTGGGCTCTCTTTTTACACTTTTGGAGAAGTCTTTTGATGCTCATAATATAATTTTTAGAAGGTTCCATCATCTAGTTTATCTACTGCTGTCTGTGGATTTGGGGTTATGCCTGATAATCTATTTATGCCATAATTTAAAGCCCCTAAGTTTGTCCTTATTTCTTCTTTGATGAACTTTATAGTTTTATGTTTTACACTTAAGTATTTGATCTATCTTGATTAGTTTTTGTGTATGGTGTGAGGTATGGATCTTGTTTCATTTTTCTGCAAATGGATATCCAGTTTTGCCAGCACCATTTGTTCAAGAGACATTTGTTAAAAATCCATTTAATAGATTTTGTCCCTTTGTCAAAGATCAGACCATAAGTAGATAAATCGATTTCTGGGTTCTCAATTCTATTCCACTGGTCTATGTGCCTGTCATTGTACCAGTATCATGCTGTTTTGACTACTGTGGCTATGTAGTAAGTTTTGAGATCAGGGTGTGTGAGATCTCCTACTTTAATTTTCTTCTTTGGCACTGCTTTGCTTATGTAAAAGTGCTTTCCTTTCCATATAAAATCAGTGATTGGTTATTCCATGTCCTTAAGGAATGTTGATGAAATCTGGATCAGGATTGCATTGAATGTTTAGATTGCTTGGGGTAGTATGGACATTTTCACAATGTTCAATCTTCCTATCCATGAGCATGGTATATTCTTCCATTTATATAGATATCTTCTATTTTCTTGAAGTAGTGTTTTGTAGTTTTCTTTGTATAGATCTTTTGTGAGATTTTCTTTAGTTATGTAGGAAATAGTGTCATCCACTACTATGAAAATTCAGGTGATGCTACCAAATGGAGAATGAGAACAAAGGCCAAGAACTGAGTCCTGATAAAAAAAAAAAAAAAAAAAAAAAACAGCTTTTCAGGGAAAGACAAAGGAAGATTTGTCAGTATTGGTTCTGTTAATACTGAGTTAAATTATAATATTCTCACTGACTTCCTTCTAAGAAATTAATGTGTGCTTTCCTTTAAACATTATAATTCTGGTATTAGCCACAAGGACGTGATAGTGTGCTGCATATGAAGAGTGAGACTTACAGATTGAGGCAAAGATATGTTCTTCATTTTTAGGTTCTTGATTACTAAATTATCAGGTAAGGTTATGTTAGGATGAGGGTGTTGATTACTCCAGCATTGTGGTTGTTAAGCATTAAATATGCTTAATATGAGAGTTCAAATATTTGTGATTTTAAAAAAGATGTTTGCATTTAACTTAATGGATGTGTGAACTCTTTCATCTAACTTTTATTTATAATAGATAGCGTCTTTGAACTTAAATACAAATACCCAAAGCATAACATTATGACTACAATGTACATCAGATTATATTGCTGCCATATATTATAAGTCTTTCTTAATAAACAAATTCTGGCATCATTATATTGTTCTTAAATTTTGCTAAGCAAAATCACAACAGCCCAAGTTAGAGTGTAACATGACTGATACCTTTTCTTCCTATGTTCCTTTCAAAGACAATTTGGCAAGCATGTTAGAAATTATATTTAAATAAAGTTTCTGAACTCTTTAAAATTTCACCAAATCAAGAAGTTTAGATTTTAATTACACCATACAACTTTTAAATATTGTTTCCAGAAAATGAAAAATATACCTTTCTTTCCTTTCAAACTATAATATCTAGTTCCAGTGGCATCACTTGTGTTGGTGTTATCCAGTGCAGTAATACATGGTGTTACTACCCCTTCCTATGGACATCCTTTCATACTAGACGTTACAGAATCCTTAGTAATGTTTATT
>NW_006921642.1:6397802-6447358 GCF_000298275.1 Orycteropus afer afer
AATATTTCTTTGATTATATGAATACTAATAAACAACAGAATTGTTTTGTAAAAACTTTCTGCTTGGAATTACAATAAATAGTAACCGAGCAGAAGCCTTTTTTTGACTTTTCTCCTTCTTTTGTTTTAATTACTACTTCATTCTCAAAAAAAGTTATTGATATAAGCCCATAGGGAGCTATGATGGTGTAGTGCCTAAGGCATTTGACTGCTAACCAGAATGCTGGAGGTTCAAATCCATCAGCCACTCATCTGAAGGAAGATGGGGCAATCTACTTCTGTAGTGATCCCTCCTTGGAAACCCAAGAAGGGATCACTGTGAGTTGGATCTGACTTGATGGCAGAGTTTGGTTTTGGTTTTGGTATAGGTTCACAAATACTACTTACCACAATATTGTAACTAAAACACCAGTAAATTTGACAAAATCAGAGACTATGAAAGCATTGCTAGCGATAAAAACTATAGTACATGCTTGTATCAGGTGAGATGAAACATCATGTTACAGAGCATCATTGTAATGATTGACAGAGCATCATTACATTACACATAACTTCATGTTACAGAGCATCATTGTAATAATGGCAGCTCTAACCAGAGCAAATTAGAAGGTTCAGAAAGCAAATTATTGTAGTTTTTAGCCTTTTAGATATATTGACACATGTAAGCTGCGTTTATTAAAAAAATAAATAAATAAAAGTTTCTGTCCTTATAAGTGACTACATGGATATTTCTATAAAAATAATAAATTTATGCTAAAACACTCTATAGACATGTTATAGACAGTCATTTCGATATGACATCCTCTGACAGTGTTACTTGGTATAGTCCACACCCCTCACAGCCCTGTTCCCCAGTGACACTACTGCCCAGTTCTAATCTGGAAATTTAAACTTTGTTTATTTCTCAAAGATGAATTTTCTTTCCCAATAAATATTTTATTTATAATTATCTTGATGAGTATTCCAAGTCTATTATAAACTCACATGATTCAAAAACACATTTCAAGGTTAATAGTTTTTTTAAAAATATATATTCTAATTATTCAGAATCAGAATTTGAATTCAAATACATAGCCAAGTTAAAAATATATATATTAGACACCTGTATATCCACCACTTACTTTCTACATTTCACTATATTTCCTTTAACACATATCTATACATCAATTTGTTCCTCCTACCAATTTTGACACATTTTAACATACATTGCAGACATTAGTACACTTTACCACCACTACAAAATCTAATATGCATATCATTGACCAGGAGTTAATATTTGTTTTTCTTTCTCTCTTTCTTTCTTGAAATAGAATTTACATTAAGTGAATTATTCCCAAATGTTAAGTTGCCGCTTTATGAGTTTTGACAAGTGCATCCATCTGTGTAATGCAAACACTTACCCATTTATAGAACCTTACCATTGCTCCAGGGAGTTTTCTCATGCTCCATTCTAAACAATCTGTATTTCTGCTCTCCAATGGACTAGCATAGATTAGTTTTGCCTGCTAAAGCACTTCATATAAATTGAATCATAGGGTATGGACTGTTCTGTGTTAAGCCTCTTTCACTCAAGTGTTTTTGAGATATATCCAAGTTGTTCCCTGCATCAGTAGTTTGCTCCTTTTAATTTAACATTTTCTTTTGGTAAAGGACACCCTGGCAATTTCTAGTGACAATTATGAATATGAATAAAGCTGCCATAAACATTCTTGTACAAGCTTTCTTGTTTTTCATTTTGTTTGTTCTCTTGTGGAAATACCTACATGTGGAATAACTACATCATAGGATAAGTGTTTATTAGGTTTTATAAGAAATTCACAGACTGTTTTCCAAAACAGTTGTACTATTTTTTTCTCCTAACAAGCATGTAAGAGTCTTTCTGCTCCTACACATACGGCAAGGTTTGGTTTGGTGTTGCCAGGTTTATTAGTTTGTTTTTACAATAGCCATTTTGGTGGGTCTACCACTTGTCTGTCAGTTTGTCATACTGTGGTTGGTGGCTTGCATGTTGCTGTGAGGCAGGAAGCGATACCTCTGCTATTTCAAATATCGGCAGTATACCCATGGTGGAAAGGCTTCAATAGAGCTTCCATACTAAGACAAACTGGGAAGAAGTATGGGGCTGCCCACTTCTGAAAAAATTAAGCCATTGAAAACCTTATGAATAGCAATGAAACATTGTCTGATATAGTACCAGAAGATGAGCCCCTTAAATTGGAAGGGACTTAAAATATGATTGGTGAAGAACTGCCTTTTGCACTTTGTTACCAGTGCTCCTTTCCTTGAAGCAGGGTTGACCTTAATATCAATAGAGTAAAGCTTGTGGGACCTTCATTTGCTAAAGGGGCATGACTCAAAATGGGAAGAAACAGCTGAAAATAATCATTAATAATCAAAATATGGAATGTATGAAGTATGAATCTAGGAAAATTGCAAGTTGTCAACATATTAGTAAACTGAAATGGATTGGTATTTGCCATCTGAATCAGAAAATCATATGGTTTACTATGACAGGAATGACACATTGAAGAGGAATGGCATCACATTCATTGTCAAAAAAGAACATTTCAAGATCTATCCTAAAGTACAATGCTGTCAGTGATAGGATGATATCCGTACAACTATAAGGAAGACCAAGGAGCTCTGTGACATTGTTTGTAAGGTATTTGGCTGCTAATCAGAATGTCAGTGATTCAAACCCACCAGCTGCTCTGCAGGAAGAAGATGAGACAATCTACTTCCATTGACATTTACAGCCTTGGAAATCCAATGAGTGTCACTATGTGTCAGAATGGACACCATGGAAGTGGGTTTGTCTTTGGTTTGTTATAAGGAAGACCAGTTAATACTACTATTATTCATATTTATACACCAACCACTAAAGCCAAAGAAGAAAAATTGGAAGAATTTTACTAACTTCTGCAGTCTGAAATTGACCAAATATGCAATCGAGATGTCTTGATAATTACTGGTGATTGGAATGAAAAAGGTAGAATCAAAAAAGAAGCATCGGTAGTTGAAAAATGTGGCCTTGGTGATAGCATGATAGAATTTTTCAAGAACAATGACTTATTCATTGCAAATACCTTTTCTCAACAACTTTACTGGTGACTATACACATACACCTTGCCAGATGGAATTACACAGGAATCATATTGAGTACATCTGTAGAAAGAAATGATGGAGAAACTCAGTATCATCAGTCAAAACGAGGCCAGGAGCTGACTGTGAAACAAACCATCAATTACTCATATGCAAGTTGAAGTTGAAGCTGAAGAAAATTAAAACAAGTGCACAAGAGCCAAAATACAATTTTGATTATATCCCACATAGATTTAGAGACCATCTGAAAAATAGATTTGACATATTGAACACCAAGTACTGAAGACCAAACAAGTTGTGGGATGACATCAAGAACATTATACATGAAGAAAAGAAAACGTAATTAAAAAGACATTAAAGGAAGAAAAGACCAAAATGGATGCCAGAAGAGACTCTGAAACTTGTTCTTGAATGAACAGTAGCTAAAGTGAATGAAGAAATGCTGAAACAAAAAGCTGAACAGATTTCAAAGGGCAGGTTGAAAACACAAAGTAACTTATTATCATCAAATGTGCAAAGACTTAGAGTTAGAAAACCAAAAGGAAAGAAGAAGCTTGGCATTCCTCAAGCTGAAAGAACTCAAGAAAAATTCAAGCCTCGAATTGGAATCTTGAAGGAGTCTATGGGCAAAATATTGAACAATGCAGGAAGCATCAAAAGAAGATGGAAGGAATACACAGTCACTGTACCAAAAAGAATTGATCAGTGTTCAACCATTTCAGGAGGTAGCATATAATCAATAACTGATGGCACTGAAGGCATTGGTGAAAAACTAGGCTCCAGGAAATGAGGCAATACCCACTGAGATGTTTCAACAAATAGATGTAGCATTACAGGTGCTCAATCATTTATGCTAAAAAATCTGAAGACTGCTACATGCCTAACCAACTGGAAGAGATCCACATTTGTGTGCATTCCAAAGAAATATGGTCCAGCAGAATGTGGAATTTATTGAACAATATCACTAATATCACACTCAAGTAAAATTTGCTGAAGATAGTTCAAAAATATTTGCAGCTGTATATTGACAGGGAACTTCCAGAATTTCAGGCTAGATTCAGAAGAGGACCTGGAGGGAGAGATATCATTGCTGATATCAGATGGATCTTGGCTGAAAGCAAAGAACATGAGAAAGATGTTTGCCTATGTTTTATTGACTATGCAAAGGCATTCAACTCTGTGGATCGTAAAAATTATGGGTAACATTACAAAGAATGGGAATTCCATAACACTTAGTTGTGATCATGTAAAATCTATGTGTAGACCAAGAGGCTGTAGTTTGAACAGAATCAAAAGTACTACTTGGTTTAAAATCAAGAAGAATGTGAGTTAGGGTTGTATCCTTTCACCATATTTATTTAGTCTGTGTGCGGAGCAAATAATCTGAGAAGCTGTACTATGTGAAGAAGATTGTGGCATCAGGTTGGGGGAAGACTCATTAACAACTGTGATGTGCAGATGACATAACCTTGCTTGCTGAAAGTGAAGATGACTTAAAACACTCACTGACGAAGATCAAAGACTACGTCTTCAGCATGGATTACACTTCAACATAAAGAAAATGAAAATCCTCACAACTCAACAAATAAGCAACATCACCAGAAATGAAGAAAAGATTGAAGTTTTCAAAGATTTTATATTACTCGATTCTACAATCAACACCAATGGAAGCAACAGTCAAGAAATCAGATGTCTTACTGTACTGGGCAAATCTGCTATAAAAGACCTCTTTAAAGTGCTAAAGAGCAAAGATGTCACTTTGAAGGCAAAAGTGTGCCTGACCCACGCCAATGTGTTTTCAACCACTTCATATAGATGTGAAAGCTGACCAATGAATAAGGAAGACCAGAGAAGAGTTAATGCCTTTGAATTCCCGTACTGAGGAAGAATACTGAAAATACCATGGACTGCCAGAAGGAACAAATCTCTCCTAAAAGTGCAACCAAAATGCTCCTTAGAAGTGGGAATGGCCAAACTTAGTCTGTACTTTGTTCATGTTGTCAGATGGGATATCATGCTTGGTAAAGTAGAGGGTCAGCAAAAAAAGGGGAAGACCCTCAAAGAGTTCATCTGACACAGAGACTTCAAGTACGGTTTGAAGAAAGGGATAGCAAAGATTATGAGGACGGTACAGGACTAGGCAATGTTTCATTGTTTTGTAATTAGGGTCACTATGACTTTAGAGCTGATTCAACAGCACTTGACAATAACCTCAATATTTTGATCAGTATGTGATGCCATTTTATTGTAGTTTTGTATGCTGTTTTCTGTTGACTAATGATAAACATTTTTTCATGTGTTTCCTTGCCATTAGTATGCCATCCATTTGACAAGTTTATTTTAATCTTCTTTATTAGATTTCTTTTACTTTATTATTGATTTCTAGAAGTTCTTTATATATTCTATGCTCCAGTTTTGTCAGGTAGATATTTTACAAATGCTGTTCCTTCAATCTGTTACTTGCCTATTCATATGTTTAACAGTCTTTTGATGAAAAAAAATTTGCTATTAATATGTAAAAACAATTTTTGTTTCCTGACCTTATGTAGTAGACTAATTGTAGTAATTGTTTTGTAAATGCTTTGTTTTCCTTGCATAAACAACAATGCCACTTGCAAATAATTAAGTTTGACTTCTACTTTTTTTAACTTTGTGCACTTTTTTTTTTCCTTTAGCTTGCCTTATTGCATTAGCTAGGGCATCACCTACAATGTTGAAAGTGACAAGAATGGACATACTTGCCTGGCTCTTGATCTTAAGGAAAATATTCAATATTTCATCACTAACTATGATACTAACTGTAGATTTTTCTTAGATGCTCAATATTAGAACTGTTTGCTGACAGTTTTCATTATGATTGTGTGTTGAATTTTGTCAATTTTTTTTTTTCCTGTATGGAATGAATGTTCTGTTTTTTGCCTACTATCCCTGGAAATACATGATTTTTTTTTTCAAATATTAAACAATTATGTTGACTATAATAATCCTCACTTGATTATGATATATTAATCTTTTATATATTGTTGAATTCTACATCTTAAAAAAATACAGATTCAAAGCAGTGCATCTTTGAGTTGTGTGGCTGCTTTTTTTCTTAAGCAACTTTTCTATTTGGAGGATATTCTGAGACATTAATTGTTGCTGCAAATATTATTTCTGAGAAGATGTTTAAATAGTTATTAGACTATATTAGGAAGGAACTATAAACTGCAGATTCTTCACTGTTATTATTATGTTCTTGCCCTCTAAAATAAAATTGTAATTAATGGGTTTGGAATCATGGTCCTCCTAACAAGGTGATTTTCTGACCCAGCTTCGTATGTAAAAAATCATCCAGTTACTCTCTTATTTTGGATCACAGTCTATATCATTAGCACACTGCTTATGGTGATGTTGCTGTAGCAATGAGAAATCTCAACATTACAGAGGTTAAGCAAGTTATAGGTAAGTCTTCCTAAGAACCATGGAGTCTTGCACTCCATAAACAAAGTTTTTGGAAAAGAGGCAGCCATTCTGTCTTCAGATTGTTGTCCTGCTTACACAATATCGATCTCTTTCTCTCTCTCTTGTTTGTTCTCTTTCTTTCTCATATGCTCTCCAGTTATATTGTAAGGATGTGAATATTTATCAAAGATTTCCAAATCTAAGACATCAGTCTGTTTGCTTATTTCAAGTCTCTTTTTCATCTTAAGGGCATTGTACCATCAGTCTGCTTGAATGGAGTAAAAGCTCAAGTGTTACTGTAAATATTTTCATGTAGAGTATGTCTGGGCTAATAGCAACATTGAAACTGCTAGATTGGTCAGCACAATAAAACAAAATGTGATAATTTCATCAGTGGAATATAAGAATTTTTATCTCTATTTAATAATACAGTAGACATTTCAAAAATTTAATAGATTAATTACTCAGAAAAGTAGGCAAAATGGCTGCACACATTTAGTTTATTTAATGAAACGTAACACTTACAGTTTATCAGCTAATATCATTTTAAGCTAATTTGATTTTTCCCCCTAATCAACTCCTAAAATGATCTCTGTTCCTGCAAAAAATAGTATGATGGAGGGGTCTGACCTACTCTAACTTCACAAAGGGGGAGTAGGATTAAGAACAACAGCCCCAGGCTGATACCTATGAGACAAAGGTCAGATATGCCTCCACTCTCCAATCGTTTTATCAGCTCTGATCCCAACAGTCCCTCCCACAGCACCTTCTACTCCTCTGCTGGGTTCAGAACTCACAGAAAATACTCTCAACCATGAGATTTATTAGAAAGTCACAGGTTATAATTCAGGATCAGAAATGTCTCAGGATACAGTTCTGGGATAAAGACAGCTTCATTTTAGCTCTGGCTGCAGGCAGGCCTAATGCTGGTGTTCAGTCTCTCAACCCTGGGCCCCTTGGCCTCTGCCCTGCTCAGATAAGTGTTACAAAACTCTATTTAGCTCTGCTGGTAAGTGCTCAGAGGCACCGCATTCCACCAGTAAGCCTTCTGCCCGAAAGCACTCAGCTTTCTCACTTCATGGGCTGGGAAGCCCACAGTATTGTCTCTAGCCAGGTCCGCTGCCAAGACTTGTGCTGTTGTTTCTCTGCTACTGCTTCTTGCCATCTCTCACCATCTCAGTAAAGTGTCACAGCCCTCTCTCAGTCCCTGAGTCAAGGAGTTTCTGTGCAGGGATCTGGGATCCAAAGGATGCACTCTTCTGGCTCTTCTTTCTTGATGATAGTGAGATACTCCCTTTCCACCTCTGGGATGGCTAATTTTAAGACTATCAGGATGGCAAAACTGACCAATCCCCATACACTATATTTGCATGACCCTGTCATCACAAGAGTGTCATGTGTCTTATTTATATTATTAGCAAACTATCCAACCTCCATGGTAGGCCACAGGCACCTCATATTTGCCTAGTCCCACCCAGACATTTGGTGAGAGTTACAAAGAGTATGACTCGAAGGGCCATACCAAGCAATTCACTGCACCACAGCTCCTCAACAGGAGAAACCCATGAAGCATCTCAATGATTCCTTTAAGACCCAGTACTATGTGAACATCCTTATTATTGTCATCCTAAGGGGATGGAATTCCTTTAGACACTTTGGCAATTTTGTTCACATACTTTTTATGGAGGCCAAATTATAGATAGTAATAAGGTGCCATGGCTATATCCACAAATCTCACTAACCCCAATTGAAACTAGAATACTTACGGAAAAAAAGTCTTGAACATACCCAATGTCCTCTAGAAATCTATTTGTTATTTGTTGAATATCACTATTTTAGGGCTGACTTCTAAGTGATGCCATAGAAAAAAGGATCCAACCAGACAATGCCTTCATGTATCTTGCTTTCATACGAAGAATGGTAATAATAGCTGGATTTTCTGATGTCTATTTTGGGGGTGGGGGGGGGATCTCTGCCAAGCTCTTTATAGTTAACATCCAATTAAAATTATATAAATATTCTTTAAGATACAATATTTCCTACATTTACAAAATGGAGAAAATTTATCTTTGAAAGAATATTCTAGTTCTTTAAGGCCATTATTAGTAACTGGCAGAGCTAGAATTTAAAAGAAGTGTTGCCTGACTCTCAAGCCCATGTTCTCTAACTCAGTGACTACTTCCTCTCTGAGTAGATCTATTTTCATGAGTTGTTCTTTTATTTATTTATTTATTATCAATTAGTTTTTGAAATGTATCATTAATAATGTCATTTTAGAGCTAACTGGCATGAAGTAGCTCTAGGAGACCTAGGTGGGCAAGATGAACTGAGCGAAAACCTAACCAGGCTCATAGGCATTGTATAGTCTAATTTTACAACTCAGGATAGTGTAAGTGTAATTATCTTTTTGATTAGATTGAGAAAGAAGAAATAAAAGTGAACATTCACTGTAAGTGTAAATGTAGATTGGTGTAAAGTTCCTATTTTCATAAATACAGAAATTGAAATAATGGAGTTTCTTAACCACTCTAAGATGTCTTAGCATGTTAGCAAAACAATGTTCAACTCAATATAAAATGGGACTCTATGACAATGAAACAATACCTCTTGTTCAGAAAATGACAAGTTTTGAAAACTGAATATGCATTTGGTCAGTTATCTTCATATTTTAGCATGGCAAGGATATGCAGGGTCTTGTTTCTCATTTGGTATTTTCTCAATATTCTATCACATCCTCCTAGTTCAATGGACAATGGATGGTTTGTTTGCATCTTCTGATGGCAGATAGTCTTATATGGACCAGCCTTGGTTGACGGTGAGATCATGTGTCTTCCTCACAGGCCAAGAGGTCTGCGCCTTTCATGAGTGCTCTTCTCAGCATCAGCTGGCAGATTGGCTGCTTGTGTATTTCTTGAGATGAATCTCCCTTTCTCAGGAGAGCTTCTTGGAGTCTATTTAATCTTATACATTAAATGGAAAATGATCTCTAGGGAGATCTTTACCTTTCATTTCTCTAAGGATTTTTGAAAGTATATAATCAGTCATCATGGAGTGTCTATCATGACACAAATATATCTATTTTTAACTGAAGAAATAGGAAGTGTTCTTCCAGAAAAAAGAGAACTAATTATCTCTTTAATCTAATTTCCAAAACCTATCTCTAATGGCAAACTAATCCAGGATAAGCCCTGCAGATTACAATGAAAACCACATAGTTAAGAAGATGTGGCTGAAACAATTGAAGATACTTTCATTTGTATAAGAAATATTTGCTCTACTCTTAGCATTATCAGTTATTATTATATAGCACAAGTCTCTTACCTGTGTGAAGTTATTATAATGTATAATAGTAAAATTAATAATAATTATTGTTTCCACAGATATAACAGGTATCACAAGATGAAAATTTTATCAAATTAACTGCTAGATCTACATTTCTTCTTAGGATAAAACTGTTTTTATCCTAACTTGCTTAGAGTGAAGGTAGAACATTGGGGAAATGGATGGCTAGGAGAGGCCAAAACAAGAAGATACAGTCAAATTTCTGTACAAGATAAAACATAAAATTATGTCTTGAGATGAGAATAAGGAAAAAGATGAAGAGGCTAGAAATGGAGAGGGAGAAAACAGTGAGTAAGAAACTGTAAAGTTAAGTGTCTTGAGAGTTTGAAGTGGAGACCCTTTGTCATGGGGTGGCTTAAGAATATTTTAGGAGATGAATGTCTAATTTCCAGTCCTAAATTTTTGCTTCCAGCAATATAAATCCTTCTTCAATTACCATAAAATGATTACCATAAAATATTGATCACAATCTAAACTTATTTGAATGGGCAATTTATTGAAATCTCAAAGAAAAACTGAAAACAACACAGTGACCATGAGAGCATAAAGCCTTGTCGGTTTTGCAATTATCTCTTGAGGGATTTGAATTTAAATGGGACACAGAATTTTGTGTTCCTGTCAATCCTAGGAAGAGGTCTAAGGTTGATGTGCAGCTGGTAACTTGTTTACTCACACATTCATTTATTTACAACGGTGGTTATCAACTTTCACTGACTATTAGAATGACTTAGGAAGCTTTTAAAACCTACATATGCCTGGGCCCCACCCTAGAGACTCCAATTTAATTGATTTTGAGTGGAGCCAGAACATGATTATTATTAAAAACTCCCTGGGTAATTCTAGCATGCATGCTAGGTTCAGAACTGCTGATTTAGATTTTCTTCTTCCTGGGACTTTATGGAGACAGAGAATATAATGATGAAAATGTCATGTAACCAAAGAATTTGGAAAAGCTCATATTCTCAAAAGAGGTCCCTCATCTGAACCACTGAACGCTAAAATAATTTCGGTAATTTTTGTTTTTTTAGTTCCTCCAATGTTGTATATAACTACCATTCTAACTACATATGAGAGAAGTCAATTCATTACATTCAATGGTTGCTTTAGGGCATTAGGGTTTAGCCCTCTCACAAAAACCCCAGACAAGAAAATCTGGTAGCCAGAAGGAGAAGAAAGGTATAAAATATAGTGAAAACTGTATGCAGAGGCATGGAAACCTGGGGATGCTTGACATAGTCCAGAGATAGTACATAGTCCTATGTGTCTAAAACAACATGGTGAAGCATTCCTCACTCATGTGCCCATTATAGATGAAGCTCGGGAGTCATGGCTCTCTTGCAAGATGAGCCAGGACTCTACAATGCAGTCCTAATTAACATTTGTTCCTATTACCAGCAGTCAATCAACTGAAGTTATGTTATTCAATGAAGTGTAATGGATCTTGTTCTAGATGAGGTGACCAAATAGTTGATCATCCAGCATGGGACTCTGTGTGTGTGTGTGTGTGTGTGTAAAAATGATACCATTAATTGTTAAGCTAAGACAACAGGCATAAACTTGGACTTTTTTAGAGCAAACCAAGTAACATAGCCATTGCACTGCCAAATAATAAAGAGTGTCATTAAGAGGGAAATAACGTAACAGATTTGCTCAGCCAAAGTAAGGAAGGCCAAATTATGAAGAGTAAAGTAGTAGAATCAGGACTGGTTTGATTAGGAACTTAAGTATTAATCAGCTCTGTGGCCTTGGTAAGTTTAATGTTGTTTATATGAATTATCTGCTCCGTTCACTATTGTTCTACTTACCTAGTGCCGCTCTGACAAGAATATTCCACAAATGGGATAACCTTAACAAACAGGAGTTTATTCTTACAATTTGGAGGCTTTAAGTCCAAGTGCAAAGTGCCAGGCTCTAGGGGCTGGGCGAAAGCCTCTCAACCTTGGGGTCCAGCTCTGACTCCTGCTCTCGGCCCACTGGAGCTAGAGGTGTTTCTTCACTCAGACAGGTGCTGGCCACTGAGGCTGAGAAGTCCCAAGGTTGACAAGTAAAAAGGCACAGTCCAGATGTTACCAAACCACACAGCAGGCCATTAACTTAAGTCCATTATAAGTCCCAGGGTTGGCAGAGCATGGCAGGCTGCTGAGCAATGACACTGCTACATGCAGGGTCCAAGCATGCCATAGGCTAGAGACTGTTACCAAGGCTTCTCCTGAAATACAGGACACAGACCACATTCCCAAAGATAGCTATTCAGCTGCTTGTGGTAGATCCCACCATGGAGCTGACTGCCAGTCCCATCATGGGGAATAACTACCACCAGCTGCCCAGCCACTCAACCAGGCCCAGCCAAGTTGACACAAAAACATAACTACCACAACTATAATATTCCAATTAGTTGGTATAGATTAGCTTTTCAAGGATTTTTTTTTTTTAATATATGGGAAAATAAATGAATAAACATATTCTAAAATCTCTCTGCATTTTCTTGTCCTGCCATGAATTCACTCTGTAGAAACTGGTACTCCACTTAATATTAGGACTTAGAACTGAACGCCTCCATCCAAATATGATTTATTACTTCTTATCTAAGAAAATTAAGCCATCTAACATTTTATGTGTTGTTTAATACTTTCATCAAATTTTATTCTTATTAAGTTGAAAAATACAAAAATGTCCATGTCTTTTTAAGACAAATTGGTTTAACAATGTCTCCAAAATTGTTCATGTGTAGTTGATAGATTGCACTAAGGGACTACACATTTATCCTTGATAAACTTAATCTCAGGTATTTTAGCTCTGTGTTTTCCATACATCTGATTATTTTAAGTTTTAATCTATCTTTATCATCTTGGCATTTCCTACCAGCTTTGGAGCCTGTAAGGAGTCTTAATTTATATAAGGCATTGAAAACAACGTTGAATAGGACGGGCTACGGGAAAAACTCTGGGTTCTCCACATTAGGCTTTTCTCCCCTTTGAAATATTTTGTTTAGGAACAGTCTTGAGCAGGGTTTTCCATTCAATAACAAATCCACTCAACAATGCTATCTCCCCACTCGAATTTCCTCTCCTCACTATGTAATTTCTTGGAGAGGCATTATGTGCCCTCTGCCTTCTCCCTTAATTATTTTAGTGAGTGACATTATATCTAGAAAGGCTATTAATGTATATTTGGCAAGTAAATATGCTAAACACATGAAAAATATTTTGACTATAATCCTTTTTTTAGAGATCTGAACAAGCCAGACATTGAGCATTTCACAGACATGATTGCATGTTCAGGGCTTGACAAAACATGTCGTTCCTAATAAGCACTCAATAATCATGATAAAGAATTTATCTTAAACTTCTGATAATTTTTTATACCCTTCAAATGCAACTACTGAAAATATTGAAAAGAATGAAAGTTTGTCAGTCACCAAGTTAAGATTAACCAGTTGCCCTCAAGTCAAAGTAGACTCTTGGTGACCCTTGTGTGTCAGAGAATTGTGCTCTATAAGGTTTTTTAATGGCTGATTTTTTGGAATTTGATCTTCAGGCCTTTCTTCTAAAAAGGCTGTGTGTGGAGACTTTCAGTTAAAAGCTATATGCGTTAACAGTTGGCACCACCCAGGGAATTTAACTGCAGCAAAACATACCTAGTTTGTCAAAACAGGAGACCTAATGGGCACCACCATGAATAATTAATTAACAATTAAATATTTAGTTAAAAAATTCCTCCAAAATTCACATATTCACAAAGAAACATATTTTAAAGATAGGTAAGTGAGACACAGAAAATGATTGTTGAAATGAACTATCACTAATCCCCATATCTTAATTTTCAGTATGAAAGGCGATATAGGTATGGTTGTTGTTGTTGTTGTTGCTATGTGCCGTCGAGTTGGACGCGACTCATAGCAACCCCTCCTTGGGTTTCTGAGGCAGTATCACTACGGAAGTAGATTGCCCAACCTTCCTTCCGAGGAGTGGCTGGTGGGTTTGAACCACCAGCCTTCTGGTTAGCAATCAAGTGCCTTAGGCACTATGCCACCAGAGCTCCCTATAGCTATGGTAAAGATCCAAGAATTTGGGCTTGGCTTGCCCAAGTTTCGATTCTGGCTTGGCTATTTATGGAAGCTGTGTGACTTTGGGCAAGTTACTTATTACATCTGAACCTCAGTTTCTTTACCTCTGAAATAAGATTTTAATACCACTGACCTGATAGAACTGTAACGAGGGCTAACTTGAATTAAGAGACATAAAACTCTTATAAGGGTCACAGTCGATGGTAAGCACTAAATATTAACTATAGTTGGCTATAATTATCATCACATTAACTCCTCGCTTATCCACTATTTTGTCATCTGACATTTCACATTTACAGCAGTAGTAAAAAAGTTACTATTTATTTTGTGTGTTAAGGACATATGTCTGGCAACAACTAACCCCAAATTGCAAGGTGAAAGTAATGCCAATTGTTATGGATAAGGATATGTGTCAACTTGGCTGGGCCATGTTTCTCAGTAGTTATGTAATAACATAATTTGGCAGCTGTGTAGTGGTGCACTTTGGCATTTATGTAGTGATGTAATCTGTCACTTATGTAATGATATAGGTCATCCTCCATTTTGTATCTTTTGTGGTCATCCTCCATTTCTGCATAACACCAAGTTTTACATAATAACCTGGACTGTGGAACCTAATCATGGTTATACCCTACCACACTCTTCCTTCAAGAATCAGCCCCTCCTCTAGGAACTATTTTCCAGTCACAGTTCCTAATAATTATTTCTTCCCTAGTAATTCTGTTTTGCCAATTACTTCATTCTGCTTCTGATAGTTGGAAGTCTTTCTTTCTAAGTAAAGTTTTTTGTCTTATAGGCCCAATAGGCTACTTCAAATTAAATATGTGTTGTTAAATTGAATTACATTTTACTTTAGGATACTCACTTTTGAGAAAGCTTTATCCTTTTTTTCTATCCATATACAATTTAGGACTGAAGCTTCATACCCCAGGAACCTAGCTCTCAGTCATCGTATGAACAACTCTTGTTAGACCACTCAAAAGAGGAACTCAGTAATTGGATCTGAAAAGGAAAATCAAGTTCCTTGCATCTTGTGACAGTAGCCCTAAGCCACAGAGAAATACAAGACAGGATTTATTTTTAATTAAAAATAGCAATGATATGATTTCTTTTCTCTACCTTCATCTCTTTTTCTCTCTTTTCATTTAAACTTGACTAATTTAAAATATGATTTAAGACTTCTTATCTAAAGCTGACAATTTCACTGCAGTTTTCTGAATATTCATTCTGTTTCTTAGGAAGTTCATCTTTTAAGAAGTGGTATGCAAACAAATACCTATTTTTATTTCAGGAAGTATGTCTGCTGGAAAAATAAAACAAAATTTCCCAAACAGTGAAACTGACTATGATGATTCTGTGCTAAATTATGTTGGACTGCTTTTTAAAATGTAAGCCTTCTGCTGTTATACTTTAAAGCTAAAAAATTATGTGGAGGAAACACAGTAAGGGTATCTTACCAAAAAAATAAATAAATAAAAGAACAAAAACCAAATATTTTAGATCCAAGATTTTTCTAAATAACAATAGAAAAGAAACATTTGAAGATAGAATAAAATATTCAACAAAAATATATTTCAACTACCTCCTTTATATGTATTTATCTGTTGAAAATGCTATCATTATTATTTAAAAATTTATAATAAAATCATCCATCCATATACCATCCTGACATCACTGCCCAATTATAGTTTTGCATAGCAACTTCTGCTACATGAAAATTTGGTATAATTGGCTAGCATTATTTAGGCTATATAATGTACTGAGTACTTGTTTCATTTAATATAAGATAATGGATATCATCTTAAATTCATATGGTCTTTACAGTGATCAGTTTTAATAACTGTTATATTGAAATCTATTATCAGAGCCTAAAATTTGAATTATTTATGAGTGAAAATAACATGACATCATTGAATAAATTTCTCCAAGTTGCTGTGTGATAAAGAGGAAGAAAAGAGGAAGAGAAGATTCAGAAACAGAAGATAAAAGAATTTAATCTATGTGTTTTAAAATAGTACATGTTTGGAAAAAATATAAATTCTGAAACTTTATGAAAACTTCTACAATAGAACCTAGTTATACAGAGACATTATGGAGGTCACACTCTTTAATTTCTTTCAAAACACACTGATTTGGCCTTTTTACAAGCATTTCATATTTTATGGTCTCTGTATATTCAATGATTCATTTTGAAGCTATGAGAAAAATAAATCATCTTATACATTCCTTTGCATTTCAAAATCTGGATATAAGCCTGTGAGTTCAGATGTTGTAAAAATTGTAGAGGCTTTAAAGTCACTGGGTGAAAATTGAAAAATTTGTCTTGCAAGGTGGTTTTTAACCTTATTGAACTTTTTAGCATCTCATTTTGTTCATTTTTTGATAATCCCTACTCTCTTGAAGTTTATAATCCAGCACAGGTGAACAAGAAGCTATTAATTAATTACACTCTGGAGCATATAAAGTAAGAAACCCAGTTCTATGAAAGCATACAATAAAGAACCTTACTTGCTTTGTGAGGTCAAGGAAAGCATCTCTGAGGAAGTCATAGTTGAAATACAAGGGATTAATAAGAGTCAGATTAGAGGTGTGGAATGGATACAAATTGTGGCAGTACATGTCATGCAGAAGAAACAGACAACATCCATTCTCCAGAATGAGAGTAAGCACTGTACTTTCAGGAACAAGGAAAAGCTATGTGGTTGTAGCACAGAGAGCAGTAAACTTATATTTGGAAAAGCATAGTGGTGTCTTTCAAGGTAGGGCTTTTATAGGTAAAATTTAGAATTTAAAACATTATCCTAAAAACTTGAATAGAAAAAAATTGAAGAGTTAATTTTGGTGTTGGCATATCATATTTGCAGATATAAAGATTATTTTGGATGCAGTGTATTGGATGGGTCAGAGATAAATCAGTATGGAGGCTGGGCATGCTCTCTTTGTCATCAGTCTTAGTGAGAAGTGATGATGGTTCCTTAGATCATGGCAGAAGAGAGATTTAAGAAAGCTAAAAGTCAAGCAGGGAAAAAAAAAACCTGAGGGAGTCAATATTAAAGGTGATTTATTTGTATCTGGTTCGTACAAACATATGAGTAGTGGAATCATTCACCAATAATGGAAGCTTGAAGAGTATCAGGTCTTTGTTACTGTTGTTTTGGGGGAGGTGAGGGGGGTCCAACCAAGAGTTCATCCTTGACCATGATAATTTTGAGGGGTCTGTGAGAATTCCTAATTTGAGATACTAATTATGTATTTAAGTTTCACAATCTCACAAACCTAGAGTGAAGATATAATTTAAGAGACACAGGGGCAAAGATGTGAAGTGAAGCCATGGGCATATGAGAGGTTATTTTAGTAAAAATAATAGTATAAAAAGAGAAGAGGACTTTTATCTAACCTTTTAAGAAGTTGATCTTTTAAGGGAAGCTGGAAAATGGTGAACCTGCAAAGGGCACAAAGGGAGGAAAAAAAGAGGTCAGAGAGCTAGAAGGAAAATCAGGATAAGTAATGTGCTTTGGATGATGAAATAAAATTATTTCCTATAATATAACTTCATATAATATAAATACAACTATTTCATAAGAAATAGTTAAAGAACACCCTTACTATGTGCTGGGCCATATGATAGAAATTAAGAACAGATGAAGCAATTGATATGGCCCTTGGCTCTTTGGGTTGAACAAGCCAGTCACCAGGAAGATTGTGTTTTAGTGCCTCTAGAAGAAATAGAAATTTTACTATTCATAATCCTGGAAGAAAATAAAAAATCACTTGCACATACAAAACTAAATGAAAAAACTTTCCTACTTGAGGATATATTATATTAACTTGGAGTATGCCACACTTCTATGACACTGGCTATGCTACACTTGAGGACTTATCCATAGTTACTATTTACCAAGCATTCAACACACCACCATCAAGTCTATTCCGACTCATAGTGACCCTATAGGACAGAGTAGAACTGCCCCATAAGGTTTCCAAGTCTGTAAATCTTTACAAAAACAGACAGCCTTATCTTTCTCCTGCAGAGATATGTTAGAACCACTGACCATTTGGTTAGCAGCTGATGCTTTAATCACCGCACCACCAGAGTTCCTTTATTAAGCATTTAATCTATGATACACACAGTGCTACCTAGATCATATACATTATCTCTTATAAGTCAACTATCTTTTTAGGGAAGTATTTGTATTTGTTTTCTATTTTCTTCATAACAAACTACCACAAACTTAGTGGATTAAAGCAGCACATATTCATTGTTTCCCAGTTCTGTAGGATAGAAGTCCAGTCACAAGTTTGGCTGAATTCTCTGCTCTAGATCAGGCTGAAATCAATGTCTTGGCTGGAGTTGTAGTTCCTATCTGACAATTAATTCTTTTTTTTCCAATCTCACATGTTGTTGGCTAAATTCAGTTCCTTGTGGTTTTAAGATTGAGATCCCTATTTTCCTGCTAGATATCAGGCAAAGGCTATTCTCAGCCTCTAGAGGCCTTCTGCACTCCTTGCCGGGAGCTCCTCTCCATCTTCAAGGTAAAATGGAGAATTTCTTGACACTGAATCCTCTTCATGCTTTGAATTGGTGACTTCTTTTCTGTGATCAACTGAAGAAAACTTACTGGTTTCAAAGGCTCATGTGAGACCCAGCCAGATAATCTCCCTATCTTAATCTCAGCTGATTTGAGACATTAATTCTACATACAAAAACCCCTTCAGAGTAACACCTAGATTAATGTTTAAATGAATAACAGGGACTAGGAAACTTGTAGAGCCATATTAGGATTTTAACTACCACAATATTATTATTAGTGGTCTTTCACAAAGAAGAATTTCAGTTTGGTATAATTATGTGTCTAAGGCTATATTGGAGCTCTGGTAGCATAGTGCCTAAGACACTTGACTGCTAACCATAAGGCTGGCGGTTCAAACCCACCAGCCACTCCTCGGAAGGAAGGTTGGGCAATCCTACTTCTGTAGTGATACTGCCTCGGAAACCCAAGGAGGGGTCGCTGTGAGTCGGGTCCGACTCGACGGCACATAACTATAACAACAACAAGGCTGTATCACATGAAAATGGTGGAATCAGGATTCACATTTTGTCTGCCTTGTCCGAAGCTCTAATCTCTAGTTTCCCCAGAAGGAAACTATTTTCCTGACAATCCAGGTTAGGCAAATGCCTGGGTTCCTACCACCCAAACCTTCCCTATGCCTGCTCCTGGCCCACTGAAGCTAGAGGCTTTTCTTCACTCAGGCAGCTACTGGTTGCTGAGGCTAACAAACCCAAAGTTGACAAGTAAAAAGACACCGTCCCGAGGTTACCAACCCACACAGCAGGCTATTACTTCAAGTCCATTATAAGTCCCAAGGTTGGCAGACCATGGCAGGCTGCTGAACAACGACACAGCTACATGCAGGGTCCAAGCATGCCATAAGCTAGAGACCATTCCCCAAGGCTTCTACTTATATACAGGAAGCAGACCACATCCCCTAAAGCAGCTACTCAGCTGCTCCCAGTAGATTCCACCATGGAGTTGATTACCAGTCTCATCATGGGGAATACTTACTTACATCCAGCTACCCAGCCACTCACCCAGGCCCAGCGAAGTTGGCACATAAACTGAGCTACCACAGCCAGGCACTTCCTTCTACTCTAGGAATGTTTTCTTAAGTCATTATTCATCCATGAGATGCTGCATGCTCCCCAAAAAATGCCTGGTCTGGGACAATAATCTTATTTTGCCATGTATCTTGAATTAGTTCTGACTAGTGATTCAAATGCCAGCTTTTTCTTCACTAGTTTCATAAATTATTCTCAGTGTCTTAATTTTTAGAATGGGTATATTATTATCTATCTCAGTATGCTGTGAAGATTGAGTGATTAATGGCTAGAAAAATGTGTAACATAATTACTGGCACATTCATATTTAATACATTCTTTTTAAAAATAACAAATAAATAACAGTCCAAGTCAAGAGGAAGTCAGATTTTTTCATAATAACTTGTTCTTAGTTTTGCCATCTTTTCTCATGTCTTATTTAATTCTTTATAAATTAAATAATATTTAATTAAATTAAATAAAATATATTTAACATAATTTTATATTAACTATATGATTTCCTTATTATTATTTTAGGAGCTCTGGTGGCGTAGTGCCTAAGGCATTTGACTGCTAACTGGAAGGCTGGTGGTTCAAAACCATCAGCCACTCCTTGGAAGGAAGGTTGGGCAATCTATTTCCATAGTGATGTTGTTATATGCCATCGAGTCGGACCCGACTCATAGTGACCACTCCTTGGGTTTCAGAGGCGATATCACTACGGAAGTAGATTGCCCCATCTTTCTTCTGAGGAATGGCTCATGGGTTTGAACTGCCAGCCTTCTGCTTAGCAGTCAAGTGCCTTAGGCAATAAGCTACCCAGAGCTCCCTCAGAAGTGATACCACCTCAGAAACCCAAGGAGAGGTCGCTATGAGGTGGATCTGACTCCAGGGCAGTATGTTTGGTTTGGTTTAGTATTACTATTTTGGAAATCCTTTTAAAATATTTTAGGCTAAATTTACTGACAAAACTTTTCTTTTTGAAAATGTGCTTAGCCTTAGGGCTAATTATGGGCCAAGAGGAAGAATGTATTTAAATTTTCACCCACATTTGATTTGTCCTAGTGCGTATTGCTTCAAACACTATCTTCAAACATACCTCCAAACTTCTCTGCCTTTTTAAAAAACATTTTCTTCAAGTTTTACATGGCAGCTTGGATTTTGTTCAAATCAACTTTCTTTATACTGTCATGAGGGGAAATAAGGACAACTTTCATTTGCTAGAGAAAGTATGGTTTGCAGGCCAGAACAAGATCCCTAGAGCAGATACTTCTTCTCAGGCCCAATGGGAAGAATGAGGAACATTTGCAACAGAAAGACCCACTTTGTTTGTCCCATTTATAGGGAAATGGTAAGTAATAGAGAGACACATACCCAGCAAAGTCTCATTTCTTCTCCTGGAATACCAAAACTCTTTTAAATGAACACTTTAATATTCTGCTAATCACTCATTACTTAGAAAATCTTAAAATTCTCTGCAGGGGTTTAGAAAATCAAGTGCCCTTTCACAGAACTCTGCTTGAGATTGATAGGGGATGAACAGAAAGATAGCACATTATCTGTGGAGCATGTCTAAGTAAAAGCTGTAATGTTATAATATTTCTCTCCAACATGAAATTAATTACTATACACACAACTAATTATTTTATTTTTCTTGTGGGCGAGATAGATAAATTATCCTTAATGGGGCATCAATAATGAAATAAAATACTGTACTATTAATCATATGTAAATAAACTCTACAAGAATACAACATGGTATGTCAGTATACTATATGTATATGAAAAATAAGTTTCTTCACAGATGGAGAAAGATTCTACAGAATTTCATATAACTTTGGAAAGTAATCCTAAGAGTCAGATATATAAGTTCACTTGACATGTGGCTAGCATCGAATGAGATTTTCAAATCAAAGCCTGCATTCAAAAACAAAATACAATTTTGAAGCAGAAAGAGAATTCTACTAGCATTAGAAACATTATTTCTTACAGTCTAGAAGAATGAATCTAAAAAAATTGTAAATTGTCAAAAATGAAATGGAATGCATAAAGATTGACATCCTAGGCATGAATGAGCTGAAATGGATGGGTTTTGGCCATTTTGAATCAGATAACCATATGATCTACTATTCCGAGAATGAAAATTTGAAGAGGAATGGTGTGGCATTTATCATCACACAAGATGTTTCAAGATCTGTCCTGAAATACAATGCTGTCAGTGAAAGGATAATATCCATATGCTTATGAGGAAGACCAGTTAATACTACTGTTATTCAAATTTACACACCAACCACCAAAGCCAAAGATGAAGAAATTGAAATTTTTTATCAACTTCTGCAGTCTGAAATTGACCGAACATGCAATCAAGATGTGTTGCTTATCACTGATGACTGGAATGCAAAAGTTGAAAATAAAGAAGAATCACCTGTAGTTGGAAAATTTGGCCTTGATGACAGAAATAACACTGGAACTCACATGGTAGAATTTTGCAAGACCAATGACTTATTCACTGCAAATACCTTTTTTCAACAACACAAATGGCAGCCAGCTATACACATGGACTTCACAAGATGGATTATACAGGAATCAGATTGACTACATCTGTGGCAAGAGGTGATGTAAAAGCTTAATATCGTTACCCAAAACCAGGCCAGGAGCTGATCGTGGAACAGATCATCAACTGCTTATATGCAAGTTCAACTTGATGTTGAAGGCAATTAAAAAAGTCCACAAGAGCCAAAATATGACTTGGAATATATACCTCCTGAATTTAGAGACTATCTAAAGAACAGATTTGATACATTGAACACCAGTGACTGAAAACCAGAGGAATTGTGGGATGAGATCAAGAACATCATCCATGAAGAAAGCAACAGGTCATTAAAAAGATGAGAAAGGAAGAAAAGACCAAAATGGATGTCAGAAGAGACTCTGAAATTTGCCCTTGAGTGGAGAGTAGCTAAGGCAAGTGGAAGAAATGATAAAATCAAAGAGCTGAACAGAAGGTTTCAAAGAGCAGCTTGAGCAAACAAAGCCAATTACTATAATGAAATGTGCAAAGACCTGGAGTTAGAAAACCAAAAGGGAAGAACAAGCTCAGCATTTCTCAAGCTGAAAAAAACTGAGGAAAAAAATTTAAGCCTCAAGTTACAATATCAAAAGATTCTATGAGCAAAATATTGAATGATGCAGGAAGCATCAAAAGAAGATGGAAGAAATACACTGAGTCAGTGTGCCAAAGGGAGCTGGTCAATCTTTCCATTTTAGGAGGTGGCATATGATCTATAACCAATGGTACTGAAGGAAGAAGTCGAAGCTACAATGAAGGAATTGGCAAAGAACAAGGCTCCGGGAATTGACGGAATACCCATTGAGATATTTCAACAAATGGATGCCCCTCTGGAGGCTATGCCAAGAGATGTGAAAGACAGCTACATAGCCTACTGGTAAGAAGAGATCCATATTTGTACCCATTCCAAAGAAAGCTGATCTCACAGAATGTGGAAATTATGTAACAATATCATTAATATTTCATACAAGTAAAATCTTGCTGAAGATAATTCAAAAACAGTTGCACCAGTCTATTGACAGAGAACTTCCAGAAATACAAGCTTGTTTCAGAAGAGGACTTGAAATGAGGGATATCATTGCTGATGTCAGATGGATCTTGGCTCAAAGGAAAGAATACCAGAAAGATGTTTACTTGTGTTTTATTGACTATGCAAAAGCATTTGATTGTGTGGACCATAATAAATTATGGACAACTTTGAGAAGAACAGGAATTCCAGAACAGTTGATTGTACTCATGAGGAACCTGTACATTGACCAGGAGGCTGTCATTTGAACTGAACGAGGGGATACTGTATGGTTTAAAATAAAAAAAGGGAATGTGTAAGGGGGAATGTGTAAGGGTTGTATCTTTTCATCATACTTGCTCAATCTCTATGCTGAACAGATAATCCGAGAAGCTGGGCTATATGAAGAATGTGATATCGAGATTGGAGGAAGAATCATAACAATCTGTGATACACTGATGACACAACTTTGCTTGCTCCAAGTAAGGATGACTTGAAGCACTTTCTAATGAAGATTGAAGAATACAGTCTGCAGTATGGATTACATTTCAATATAAAGAAAACAAAAATCCTCACAACTGGACTTATAAGCAGCATCACGATAAATGGAGAAAAGATTGAAGTTGTCAGAGATTTCATATTGCTTGGTTCTACAATCGACGCCAGTGGAAGCAGCAGTAAGGACATCAGACTACATACAGCACTGGGCAAATTGGCTGCAAAGGACATCTTTCAAGTGCTGAAGAGCAAAGATGTCTCCTTGAGGACTAAGGTGCACCTGACACAAGCCATGGTATTTTCAATCGCCTCATATGCATGTGAGAGCTGGACAGTGAATAAGGAAAACTGAAGAAGAGTTCATGCTTTTGAGTTGTGGTGTTGGCAAAGAATGCTGAAAATACCATAGACTGCTAAAAGAACTAACAAATCTGTCCTGGAGGAAGTGCAGCCAGAAGAATCCTTGGAAGCAATAATGGCCAGACTTTGTCTCCCCTACTTTGGTCATGTTGTCAGAAGGGACTGTTACCTGGAGAAGGATGTCATGCTTGTTAAGGTGGAGGGTCTAGGAAAGAGGGGAAATCCCTCAATGAGATGGACACAGTGGCAGCAGCAATGGACTCAAGGATAGTAAGGATCATGGAGCTTGTTGGGACTGGACAGTGTTTAGTTCTCCTGTGCGTAGGGTTGCTATGAGTTGGGAACGAATCGACAGCACCTAACAACAACAACAAGATGAATTCTGATCAATATGAATGACTCTATTCAATTAATAATTTGATGCTTTTCAAAAACATGATAAATTATATGGCATGTGCTTTTTTACAGAAGATTGGTAGCCCTAAGGACTTGGGGGAAAAGTTTAATGAGTTTCTGGAGTCATCTACTTGCATGTATGTGTTCACTTCATGATTAGTTAGGTAGTCCAATTGTGGTTCTGGAATCAAATGTTCAGCCATTTCTCTCTCTAGCCTATTGATTCTTTATGCAGGATAAGCCTTCAGAAGGAAATGCTTATTAGACCATATAGCAAAATGACTTATAAGCAGATTATAGAATAAGGGAATGTGGGATCAAGTTCTGGTTTAACCATTAAAATATGTCTATTGCTTTGGGGAAATATTTTGTAACTCCATGCTACCTTCTCAGGTGTAATGTGATGACAGTTTTAGTACACTCTTCAAAGGGTAGATGGCAGTATTAAATTATTAAATGACAGGACTCCTGCACAAAGTCTAGTATTGAATATCAATTGATAAGCTATTAAACCAAATTAAACTTGTTGCTATCCAGTCGATTCTGACTCATAGTGACCCTAAAAGATACCGCAGAACTACCACAGAGGGTTTCCTAGGTTATATTTTTATAGAAGCAGACTGCCATATCCTTCTTCCAAAGAGCTGCTCGTGGGAACTTTTGGTAAACCACTAAGTGATGTTTTTATGAGCAGAAAGGAAGATGTGAGAAAAATCATCTTTAGTCTTTTACAATATTCTCGATATCTTTGGTGGATAGAATAATAGTACTTAAATAATTGATGTCAATATATTAAAGGCTATAGAGAGGTCCTCTCACACTATCTTGGTAGATGACTTTCTCATCAGGGAGTGGTGTGGCGTAGTGGTAAAAAGGTCGGTTCTGGAGTCAGATTGCTTTAACACATGTGGCCTCTGTGACCACAGATAGGTTACTGAACCCCTTTCTTTCTCTTTATCCTTATGTGTAAATGGGGACAGTAATAAGCCTATCTCCTATGGTTGTTATGAGATATACATCTGGCTACTGTGTCTAGAAATAGAAATGTCTTCATCACCTCTTATGAGAACTGTAAGAGATATTATTAGCTGCATCTTCTTCATTACAATACAATTACAGTTAATAAATACAGAAAGGATGATTGAAATAGAAAATCACCATTTTCAAACCATGTAGTAATAATTATTTCAGAGAAGTTAGCATCAATGGATGCTAACTCTAGTGGCTTACACAGCATGAAAGAGATAAGCTATGTGCATGGCGTCAAACTTCCCATAATATACTTATTAATTAAACCAGTTGCCACCGAATAGACTCCAAATCCTGGAGACTTCATATATGCCAGGATCGAACTTTTCTCCCTAGGGTTTTCGCAGGCTGATTTTTTAGAAGTAGATTGTCAGCCTTTTCTTTTGAAGTAACCTACCAGACAATCCTTGGAAGGAAGGTTGGGAAATCTACTTCTGTAGTGATACCAGACTCAATGGCAGTGAGGTTTTTTGTTTTTATTTTTAAATTCTGGGTAGACTCAAACCTCCAGTCTTTCAGTTAGCATCCAAGCACGTTAACTGTTGTACGACCCAGGAGCTCTAGTAACAAGAGGTAAATAATAACTGTACAGTAGAGTAACCTGGCAGGAATCACACTAACCAAGTAATTAAAATTAACAACATCAGTAATGAGGCATCTCCACGTCATGCACCCCCAGATATGATACCCTGAGGAGGACACAGCATCACTTCTGTGGTATTGTTATCAAATAATGCATACATCTATACTCTGAATTTAATCATGATGAAACATTAGATAAACCCAAACTGAGGAACATTCTAAAAGTGAAAATAGTTGTTCTGAGGATTAAACTAATCATCATCAGCATAAAATACTCTCTTACTTTGCTTTGAAAATGTTTTAAAAATAAATAATTTGAAGATTTATATTCTGCATATTGAATTTTTCTAAAGGTTTTGTCAGATATACAGTATTGTACACATTCCTTAACTAATTCATAATAATAAATTATAGCCTTTTCAAAGCGATTTGAAAGCTAGAAATGTTATTATGACTACAAGATTTATTTTATTTTCATATGGGATGAAAATATTTAATGAGATTAATACAGCATTTTCAGTCAAAAATAACTGTAGTGAAGTATATCTGTAGGCTTAATATAGGATTTATTTCTTCATTTTCTTGTTCATATTTATTCCCTTTTTATAATTTGAGACAAAAATCAAGAGTATGTGGAGCTTCTTGTTGTTGTGTGCCGCTGAATCATGTGCTATCTGACTCATGGTAACCATATATGACAAGCTAAAACTGCCCCATATGGTTTCCTAGGTTGTAAATCTTTATGGGAAGGAGCAGATCACAAGTTCTTTACTCTAGGAGCCACTGGTGGGTTCGAGCAACCAGTCTTTTGGTTAGCAGCCAAACACTTAACCATTGTGCCACCAAAGCTTCTTGTATGTGGAGCTGGAAGGCCATATTTGAATTCTTCCTTTGTAACATTTTAGGGATATTATTAGAGAGACAGCAGAAAGAACAAGACTGGAATGGAGTTGCCAGAGTTGTGATAATGACACATGCCTTTTACACTGATAAGTTCACCATATTTCCCCATTGATCTTGCTATCAGTTAAGGAAGAAACAAGTACAAATAACTAAATAGGTATAGGAAAATATTCAATTATATATTAATCATATTTTATACAAATAACCAATATTGTGGGAATTCAGATGTTAATAATTAAAGGTTCTGCTGCATTTGAGTTTGTCTAAACATATCAGGGCTTATTAGATGAAAATGATAGATATTTACTTTTATGAAAGTCTGAGATATATCTTGGACTATCTGATAAAGTGGATATCTGGGTTTCAGACATGATCAATAGCTGGTAGGTAATAAACTCACTGAGAAATTAGAATCAGTGTACAATATAAAACAAGTTACTCAGATTGTCTTCCAGCACAGCCTGAGAAAATAAGTTCTACATTATGAGAAAGAGAACAAAGACACTTAAAAAAAAAAGGGAGAGAGCCAAATTAAAGTATAATATCACAACTGGTAGTAAAATGTTGAAAAATGTTGAATGGACAAGGTAGAAGTAACAAAACTTGGTCTTGAACAGAGAGTGGATAAAGCAAATAGAAGAAATGACAAGATAAAAGAGCTGAACAGAAGATTTTAAAGAGCAGCTGGGGAAAACAAAGTCAATTATTATAATAAAACGTGCAAAGACCTGGAGTTAGAAAACCAAAAAGGAAGAACACACTTGGCATTTCTCAAGCTGAAAGAACTGAAGAAAAAATTCAAGCCTCAAGTTGCAATATTGAAAGATTCTATGGGCAAAATGTTGAAAGATTCAGGAAACATCAAAAGCAAATGGAAGGAATACACAGAGTGATTGTGCAAAAATGAATTGGTTGATGTTCCTTTCTTTCAAGATGTGGCATATGATCAAGAACCAATAGTACTGACGAAAGGAGTCAAAGCTGCGCTGAAGGAATTGGCAAAGAACAAGGCTCCAGGAATTGACAGAATACCCATTGAGATGTTTCAACAATGGATGCTGCACTGAAGGCACTTACTCGTCTATGCCAAGAAATTTGGAAGACTGGAAGAGATCCATATTTGTACCCATTCCAAAGAAATGTGATCTGACAAAATGTGGAAATTATTGAACAATATCATTAATATCTCACAGAAGGAAAATTTTGCTGAAGTTAATTCAAATATGTTTGCAGCAGTATATTGACAGGGAACTTACAGAAATGCAAGCTGAATTCAGAAGAGGACGTGGAAGAAGGGATATCATTGCTGATGTCAGATGGATCTTGGCTGAAAACAAAGAATATCAGAAAGATGTTTACTTGTGTTTCATTGACTATTCAAGAGCATTTGACTTACAAATTATGGATAACATTGAGAATAATGGTAATTCCAGAACACTTAATTGTGCTTGTGAAGAACTTTTACATAGACCAGGAGACTGTTGTTCCAACAGAACACAGAGATACTGCATGGTTTAAAATGAGGAAAGGTGTGTGTCAAGGTTGTATTTTTTCACCATAGTTATTCAGTCTGTATGCTGAGTGAATAATCCAAGAAGCTGGACTGTATGAAGGATAATGAAGCATCAAGATTGGATGAAGACTTGTTAACAACCTGTGATATGCAGACAACACAAACTTGCTTGCTGGAAGTGAAGATGACTTGAAGTACTTACTGATGAAGATTAAAGACTACAGTCTGCAGTATAGATTACATTTCAACATAAAGAAAACAAAACTCCTCACAACTGGACCAATAAATAGCATCACCATAAATGGAGAAAAGACTGACATTGTCAAAGATTTCATATTACTTGGATCCACAATCAACACCAATGGAAACAGCACAAGAAATCAGAGGACATAGTGCACTGGGCAAATCTTCTGCAAAAGACTTCTTTTAAGTACTTAAGAGGGAAGATGTTTCTTTGAAGACTAAGGTGCACCTAACATAAGCTATGGTATTTTTAATCACCTTATGTTGTTGTTGTTGTTGTTATTTGCCGTCGAGTCGGCCCCAACTCATAGCGACCCCTCCTTGGGTTTCTGACGCATTATCACTACGGAAGTAGGATTGCCCAACCTTCCTTCCGAGGAGTGGCTAGTGGGTTTGAACTGCAGTTCAATGCCTTAGGCACTATGCTACCAGAGCTCTTAATCACTTTATATGCATGTGAAAGCTGGACAATGAATAAGGAAGACTGAAGTAGAGTTGATGCTTTTGAGTTGTGGTGTTAGTGAAGAATTTTGAAAGTACCATGGACTTCCAGAAGAATGAACAAATCTGCCCTGGAAGTGCAGTCAGAATGATCTTTTGTAGCAAGAATGGCCAGACTTCATCTCACCTACTTTGGTCGTGTTGTCAGAAGGGACCATTCCCTAGAGAAGGATATCATGTTTGATAAAGTGGAGGATCAGTGAAAAAGGGGGAGATCCTTAACCAGATGGAAAGACATAGTGGCTACAAAGATGGGCTCTGGCTTAGCAAGGATTGTGAGGATGGCATAAGACTGGGCAGTGTTTCTTTCTGCTGTACATAGGGTCTCTCTGAGTCAGAGGTGACTCTATGGCATATAAAAACAGCAATAATAACGGAACACTTCAAAGATGGGAAGAACACTTCCCTCCAGTGGCAGAGTGAATTTTGGGCAGCTGCAGCCCCAAGAGACAATGTAGTGAGATGACAAGACACCTGGGGAGAAGTCCATTCAGCAACATGTTCTCAAAGGGAATAAATGAAGATTGATTTTGTCCTTCAGAGTTGTGCTAAGTAAACTCAACTTGAGACAGAACAATTCAGGTCCAGCAAATAGTAAAAGTAAATATGTAAACATTGAGATGCATAGCATATATTTGGGAGGGTGAATATACCAGTTCAAGGGGGAAGTAGTTTCAGTCAACACTAGAAAGTCAGCCTTATGTGCAATTATTAAGCCCACCTATGCTTTGGAGTTTACGTGCCCAAGTAGGATGGCTCCATGTCAGAGTAGCAACTGGAAAACCTGCTAAAGAGCCAGGCCACATTGAAGCAAATAATTTGAGTATCCTCTTTCCAAGAATGTTATAGAAGATTTTAAATGGAAAGCCAAATGAAAATTTTTATAATCTATTTTCTGATTTAGCAGTTAGAGGGACATTAAGCTACATGATATAATTATTCATTTTAATTTTCCACATGTTCAGAATGAAATGCCTGTTTGGGCAGCAGTAACTAATTTAGTTGAAATGCCATAAGTATATTATTTTTCTATTGCTTTGGAAAGTTTCAAATCTTTAAAAAAAATTGCAGCATAATGAAATCTGCTTTGCTGTTAACAAGATTCATGTGAAGGAAAACTTGCCAGTTTTCACCCACTACTCATCCTAAATCTGTTTTAGTCTAGGTAGTACAGTATGTACTGTTGTTCCCAAGCAGAGGAGTCTTTGTTTCACATGTTGGGGGGGGGGGGGAAGGAGACTCATTTTGGCCTCTGTTCAGTCTTTAGGATGCTGGGGAAGTGAACATAAAATTGAATAAATTTTTCATCATCTCAGAGTTAATACATTATTTTATTAACCTGGTTAATCTGTTAAGTTATTGGCCTCTTACAACCAAAAAGAATAATTCAAGACCATTGTTGTTTATGAAGTTAGAGCATATATTATGCTGAGAAAATTTTTATAGATAAATTTCCACTCTAAAAATTTGCAGAAAAATCAATTAACTTTATATGCTCCAGTTTACTAACCTATGATACAAGGTTTTAAAATGTGTACAAAATTAAGCTTAAAAAATACGTTGTTGTACTTAGTAAAATGTCTTACAAAGTTTATTATGAAATGCAAAAGCTGGACTGGAAGGTTGAGCAATCTATTTCTGTATTGATTGCCTCGGCAACCCAAGGAGGGGTCGCTATGAGTCGGGGCTGACTCGATGGCACATAACTACAACAACAAATTTGTTCCTGTTTGATATATGAACACAATAAACAATGCAACACACTGCCATCAAGTTGGATCCTTGGGTTTCTGAGGCAATATCACTATGGAAGTAGATTGCCCAACATTCATTCCAAGGAGTAGCTGGTGGATTTGAACCTCCAGCCTTCTGGTTAACAGTCAAGTGTGTTAGGCACTATGCCACCAGACTTTATAATATTGAGTTTTACATTTGATCTATGTTGATTTGTGTGTGTGTGTGTGTGTGTGTGTAGTGTGAAGTATGGATCTTGTTTCATTTTTCTGCAAATGGATATCCAGTTTTGCCAGCACCATTTGTTAAAGAGACTATCTCTTCCCCACTTAATGAATTTCAGCCCTTTACTGAAGATTGGCTGTCCCTAGGTGCATGGGTCTATTTCTGGATTCTCAATTCTGTTCCACTGGTTTATGTGTCAGTCATTGTATCAATACCAGGCTCTTTTGACTACTGTGGCTGTATGGTAAGTTTTGAGATCAGGAGTGTGAGACCTCCTACTTTTTTTTTTTTTTTTTTTTATTTTTTTCCTTCAGTAGTGCTTTGCTTTATCTGAGCTCTCTTTCCTTCCGATATAAAATTAGTGATTGATTTTTCAATGTCCTTAATGAATGTTGATGGAATCTGATCGGGATTCAATTGAATCTATAGATTACTTTGCATAGGATAGGTGTTTTCATAATGTTCAGTCTTCCTATCCATGAAAGTGGCATGTCCTTCCATTCATGCAGATCTCTTATAATTTCTTGTAATAGTGTTTTGTAGTTTTCTTTATATATGTCTTTTCTGACCATGATAAGATTTTTTTCCTGAATTTGTAAGTTTATCGTTTTGGTAGCTATTGCAAAAGGTATTTGTTTTGCTTATTTCCTTTTCAGAGATCTCTATTGATGTAGAGGAATCCAACTGATTGTTTGTGTGTTGATCTTGTACCCAGCCACTTCACTGAATCTTTCTATTAATTTTCAGTAGTCTTCTTGCTGAGTCTCTTTGTTTTTCTACATATATAATCATATCCTCTGTGAACAGAGGTAGTTTTACTTCTTCTCTACCAATTTGAATGTCTTTTAGTTTTGCCTCTTTCGTTATTGCCCTGGCTAAGACTTTCAATACAGTGTTAAATAGAAGTGGTGATAGAAGGCATCCTTGTCCGGTTCCCATTCACAAGCAGAATGTTTCAAGTCTGTCTCCATTGAGAATAACGTTGGCTGTTGGTTTTGCACATATGCCCTTTTTATATTGAGGAATTTCTCTTCTATTCCTATTATATTAAGAGGAATGAGTGGTGGATTTTATCAAATATCTTTTCTGCATTGGTTGATATTATAGTGTAGGTATTTCCTTTGTTTTATTTATGTGATGGATTATGTTTATTGTTTTTCTAATGTTGAAATATCCCTGCATAACTGGTATGAGTCCTGTTTTGTCATGGTATATTATTTTTTTTTATATAATGATGTGTTCTATTGGCTAGGTTTTTGTTGGAGATTTTTGTGTCTATATTCATGAGTGATATTGGCCTATATGCTTGCTTCATAGAATGAATTTGGAAGTATGCCATCCTTTGCTATATTATGGAATAGTTTGAGTAGGATAGGTGTCAGTTCTTCTCTGAACATTAGATAGAATTCTCCGGTGAAGCCATATGGTCAGGAATTTTTTTGTGTGTTTTTTTTTTTTTTTTTTTCCTTTTTAATGACCTGCTTAATTTTTCCTTTGTTATGGATCTGTTCATGTTTTCTACCTCAGTCTGTGTTAGTTTAGCTGGGTCTTGTTTTTTCTAGAAATCTGTCCATTTCTTCTAGGTTTTTGAATTTGTTTGAGTACAGTTATTCATGGTATTCTGTTATTATCCTTTTTATTTCAGTTGGTTCAGATGTGATGTCATCCATTTCATTTATTGTTTGTGTTATTTGCATCTTGTTTTGCTTTTCTTTAAAATTTCCAGTGGCTTGTTGGTTTTGTTAATCTTTTCAAAGAACCAGATTATAGTTTTGTCTATTTTTTCTACTGTTTTTCTGTTTGATCTTTATTGTTTCTTTTCTTCCAGAGACTGACTGTAGGCTTCTTTTGCTGATCTTTTTTTAATTGTTGGAGTTATTGGGTTAAAATGTTGATTTTGGTTTCCTCTTCTTTTTTTTTGTGTGCATTAACTGGCATAAATTTACCTCTGAGTACTGTTTTCACTGTGTCCCAAAGGTTTTGGTATGTGTTTTCATTCTTGTTTGTTTCTAAGATTTTTTTTTTCACACTATGTTTTTCTTTTGCCAAGTGGTATGTGAGTGGTGTTTTATTCAATTTCCATGTGTTTGAATTTTTTCACCTGGTTTTCCCAGTGTTCATTTCTAATTTTACAGCATTATGATCTGAGATGTTTTGTAGTATTTCAATGTTTTAAAATTTATTAAGAATTGTTTTGTAGCCTAACATTTGGTCTGTTCTGGAGAATGATCCATGTGCACTGGAAAAGAATGTATATTGTATTTTTGCTGGGTGAATTCTCTGTGTATGTCTATCAGGTCAAGTGTGTTGATGGTGTTTTGTTGAGATCTTCTGTATCTTTGTTTTTTTCTAGTCGTTCTGTCGTTCATTGAAAGTGGTGTGTTAAAGTGTCCTGCTACTGTTGTAGAATTGTCTATATCTTCTTTAAATTCAGTTAATGTTTGCTTTCTGTATTTTGGAGCTCTTTCATTAGGTGCATAGATATTTATTATGGTTATATCCTTGTGGTCAATTGACATTTTCATTGTCATATAATGCCTTTTGTTGTCCCTTATGCTGGTTTTCACCTTAAAGTCTGTTTTATCTGAAATTAATATTGACACTCTTGCTCTTTTTTGGTTGGTATTAGCTTGATATTTTTAAATTTATTTTTATCTTTGTGTCTAAGTTGGGTCTCTTGTAGGCAGCATATTGCTGAGTCTTGTTTTCTTTTTCATCTGACACTTTCTTTCTCTTCACTGGTGCATTTAATCCATTCACATTCAGTATAATTGATGGTATGTATGAATTTACTGCTGTCATTCTTTTATGTTGGCATGTTTATGGTTCTTTGTTCTGAATATTTTTCTGTGCAGAGTTTATTTTTTGTTGAGCTTGCTTTCTATTTTCTTCATTATTAATGATTTTGTGCTTATAAAGTCCTTGTGATTTTGGTTAAAAGACTTATTAATTTTCTTTATGGTTACTTTGTAGTAAAATTTTATGTCCCTAAGTTTGGAACAATTTATTATATATTGACATCATCCTTACTTCTTCTCCATATGGAAGTTTTGTAATTATATCATTTATTCCCTCTATTTGCTTTATAGTTTGTGCCATTTAGATCGACTCTTCTGGTTCTTTATTTTCTATTTTGTAAGCTTATTTTAGATTTGAGAATTCTTTTCCTGGGTTGGTTTCTGGGTAATGTTGTCACATGTCTCAATCTTAAATTGTTGTCTTCCAGTGTTGGTTTTCTGTTGGGAGGAATCCCTTTAGCATTTCTTTACAAATTCCTCTAATTTCTGTTTGTCTCAGAATGTCCTAATTTCACCATCATATTTGAGGGACAGTTTTGCTGGATATATAATTCTTGGTTGGCAATTTTTTTCCTTCAAGATTTTGTGTATGTCATCCCATTGTCTTCTTGCCTGTGTGGTTTCTGCTAAGAAATCAGAGATTAGTCTTATTGGTTGTCCTTTGTAGGTAACATTTCATTTTTCCTGAACTTGTCAAGATTCTTTCTTTGTCTCTGGTTTTGCAAAGTTTGATTATGATAAGTATTTCTCTTGGGATCTATCCTGTATAGGGTTAGTTAAGCTTCTTGTGTGGATTTTCTTCATCTTTTATGATATTGGGGAAGTTTTCTGCTATCAAGTCTTCAAAATTCTCTCTCTCTGTCTCTCTTTTCTTCTTCTCTTGTTCTGGAATTCCAATCAGGTATACACTATTTCTTTTGATGCCATCCAATATAAACCCCTAGGTTTTCTTCATTCTTTTTTTCTGATTTTTCCTCATATAAACTAGTTTCAAGGTATTTGTCTTCTAGCTGGGCTATGCATTCTTCAGCCAGTTTGACCTTACTCCTTGGCCTCCTATGTGTTTTCTCTTTCCTTAATTTTAGTATTCATCTTCTGGATTTATAATTGCTATTTTTGTATGATTTCTAATTGTCTATTCACTTTGCCATTTTGCTATTGTAAGATTTTCCTGAATTCTTCAAGGGTATTGTCTGTCTTCACCTTGCTTCTGTTTACGGTTTCCTTGAGCTCTTGGAAGGATGTATAATATAATATGTGGCAGAAACCACTGATCCACTGGAATGTAGACCTATGGAGGTAAAAGGAGCCTGGTATGAGTGAGCACCTCCAACAGCGAAGGCTCTAGGTGTGGGCCTCTTTTGCTCAGTGTGAGAAAGATCAGCCAGTGATATAAGTACAGAAAGGGAGAGCTGCAGCCTCTAGGTAGGTCTGTTTGGAATGGGTTACTCAGGGCGGCTATGGGACTTCCTTCACATATGGCTCAGTGATGGTGAGGAGAGGTTTTGCCCTTATTAGCAGGGGAGTTATACTTTCTTGGAACAGAGAGTGTGGCTCACGGGTCACCACTGGCATAGGTGATTCATTGTTATGGATCTAGCACACCCTTGAGCTTACACAGATGTTTTTACAGCTGCTACCTGATTCTAGTAAAAAGCCACCTTGATACTATCTTCTCCAAGAACCTCAATGCAGGCCTTTCTATTCTAGAGATAGGAGGTTTCTAGAGCCAGTGAACTCACCTTGGAGAGGAGGTTGCAGAGATGTACCTCTTGTATTCAGTGTGAAAAAGGTCTCTCAGTGCCTCAGGCACCCAGTGGGTAAGCTTCAGCCCCTTTTCAGTCTGCTAGAGGTTGAGTAGGAGCTCTGGTAGCATAGTGCTTAAGGCACTTGACTGCCAACCAGAAGGCTGGCGGTTCAAACCCACCAGCCACTCCTCGGAAGGAAGGTTGGGCATTCCTACTTCCGTAATGATACTGCCTCAGAAACCCAAGGAGGGGTCGCTATGATTCGGGGCCGACTTGATGGCAAATAACAACAACAACAACAACAAGAGGCTGAGGTGTCCAGGGATCAGGGCAGGTGAGGGTGAGCTTTCTCTAGTCACTGGATTTGTGGCTGTGGAAAAGTATTTAACCTTATGTTCAGAGAAGGAGTGCATTTTTTGGATTACACAGCATATCCTTCCTATCTCAATTCAATGGCATGGATGTGGGACTTTTCTGGGCACATGCAACCATTTATCCAGCTCTTGTCCAGATTCAATCAAGCAAGAGATTGTCCCAAGTCTAGTTTCTTCAATGGCCCAACACAGGTCATTTCCCAGGCTGAAAGACCAAAGTCAGCCAGTGGTGAGTTATTTCATTCCCTTTCTCACTCCCTCCTCTGTCCAAGGTCACCTGTCTCACTTTAAGTCTGACTTACTTCCTTGCACATTCCTTTCCCAGCTCCCACACATCTTTTACTCACCTTGAATTTTTAACACATTCCTGCTACTAATATGTTTGATTATAATATAGTCTGTGGATATACTCAATAAATTTATTCTTACTGTTAATGTAATAAAACATATCTGTGGAAAAATTTCTATGTTTCCATAGGAATTTTTCTGTTTTCTTTCAAGTTCTTTTAAGTTATTTTCCTTTTTCCATAATTTATAAAGCTTAGGATTCTCTCACCATTTTTGGCAAGTGATCAATTTTCTGAATTTATCAATTTAACAGAAGCTTGTTGTGACAGAATTGACTTGACATTAGTGGGTTTGGTTTGATTTTTGGTTTTGCTCTCTTTAATATATGTTTTTTTTTTTAAAAAAAAAAAAAAAAAAGCCTAGCATACCATAATACATTTTGGACAGAGGAGCTTTAGCAGATTTTTATGTAAGATGTTCAGTTTTCCTTTTGTCTTCATATTTGTATTTTACAGAATGATAAGCATATTGACTTCTGCTTCTACTTCTCCATCCACAGATAGCTAAGAATGAGAAGGGAAATCCTCCACTGGGAAAGATAAGAAATAAAGGTCAGCACTTTTCCAAGCACAGAAAGCCCTGAGTGACACAAATAATTAAGTGGTCAAATATTACCCAAAAACTTGACAGTTCAAAACAACCCAGAGATTCCTTAGAAGAAAGTCCTGGCAATCTACTTCCAAAAGTTTATGGCCACGAACACCCTCTGGAGTCACCATTCTGCTCTGAACCACATAGGTCTCCATGAGTCAGAGTCTACTCCACTGCAATTAGCTTATCTCAGCACAGGCTACAGGCCCAGAAGGTGAGGAGACTGAAAAGCAGAGAGGTAAACATCTGAGAAAAGAAAGGTAAGGAGGACTCTCTAAAGGTTGGTCACACAATATGCCCTAAAAGATCTACCCTGAGTCCTGACTCTGAAATAACCCTCTTAGGAACCGGCTCCAAGAAACAGTTTTGGTAAATTAAGTGAACTGATCTTTTAGCAAATTGACCCTTTAGTGAAGTGACTTTTGGCATTGTGTTCTTTAATAAATTGACTAAAATGAAATGAACAGTGATGGGTAGACTATCATGGAATAGAACCAAGAGTGTATAAAACGGGGAGGGAGAACAGAGGAGCAGGACAAAAGTGAAATTTCAAATAAAGAAAGAAATATTAATCACTCAATAATGCCGTTAGGGTGAAAGGCTAACCATTTGGAATAAAAAAAATGCAATGAAAGAAAAAGAGAGAATAAAGAAAGAGAAGGAAAGAAGAGGACAGAAGGCAGGCAGGCAGGAAAGGAGGCATGAAAAAGGTATCTTGATTGCTACTTCATACCATTCACCAAATTCATCCCCTTTGGAATACTTAAATATAATAAAACACCACAAAATACTAAAAATATATGTTTTTATAAGTTTCAATCAGGGAAGATCTTTTAAAGTATGTCATAACCGGCAATTATTTTTAATGGGTAATTATGACTACATCAAATTTTAAAATAAAGTATTAAAAATACTTTTGTGGATAAAATTTCCTTTCAAATAGTTGAAAGTTGAGTACAACACTGAGAAAATTTCCTGCAAAATACATGACAAAGCATTTAGACTCTTAATATATATTCCTAGTATGTAATCTACAAAAAGGGCTTGGTTGGGTGGCATCCTCTGATCTCCTCTAACTTCACAAAGGGAAACAGAGCACGATCAGAAGCCCAAGCTTTATTCCTAGGAGGCCAGACATGCAGCCACACTCCAAACTTTTTGTCAATTCTGACACTAACCATCCCTCCCATAGTACTCTCTGCTTCTCTACTGGATTTGATAATTCACTGCTATGGCCACACAGCTAGGAGCTCTGGTAGCATAGTGGTTAAAGCACTTAACTGCTAACCAGAAGGCTGGCGGTTCAAACCCACTTGCAACTCCTTGGAAGGAAGGTTGGGCAATCCTACTTCCGTAGTGATACTGCCTCGGAAACCCAAAGAGGGGTCGCTATGAGTCGGGGACGACTCGACGGCACATAACAACAATAACAAACAACATGGCCGCACAGAACTCACAGACAATACTCGAATGATTATTTAGTTTATTAGGGAAGTAACAGGTTACAATTCAAGTTCAGGAACATTCAGAATACAATTCTTCAATCAGGACAGTCTCCCCTGGGTCATGCCCTCCATACCTCTCTTTGTCCCTAGGCCTCTTGGCCTGGCCTCTGCCCTGCTAGGGCAAGTGTTACAAAGCTCTTTTAGCTCTGCCTAGAGCTTTGGTAGGAGCTCTGGAGGCATAGTGCCTAAGGCACTTGACTGCTAACCTGAAGGCTGGAGGTTCAAACCCACTAGCCACTCCTCGGAAGGAAGATGAGGCAATCTACTTCCATAGTGATACTGCTTCAGAACCCCAAGGAGGGGTGGCTGTGAATCGGGTCTGACTCGATGGCAAATGACAACAACAACAAAAAAGCTTTGGTAGCATAGTGCCTAAGGCACTTGACTGCTAACCAGAAGTCTGGCAGTTCAAATCCACTAGCCACTCCTTGGAAGGAAGATGGGGTAATCTACTTCCATAGTGATACTGCCTTGGAAACCCAAGGAGGAGTCGCTATGAGTCAGGTCCAACTAGACGGCACATAACAACAACAACAACACAGGTATACCTTCGTGCACTCTACTCCACCAGCAATCTTCCTGCCCAAAATTGTTTCAGCTTTCTTGTTCCATGCACTGACAAAGCCACTGCTATGTCTCGTGCTGATCTTGTGTCATTCTCTCTTAGTTCTGCTGCCCACCATCTCTCTTCCAGTCTTTGCCAGTCATCTCTGCCAGTCATCTCTGCCAGTCATCTCTACCAGTCACCTCTGCTGTCTCTCTGCCAAGGAGGTCCAGCGCAGGGATCCTGAATCCAAAGATGTGCTTCCTTCCACCTCCGGCTCTTCTCCCTTGATGGCAGTGATATCCCCATGCCACTGCACGTAGGAGGGAGCACTTGAAGCCTACCTGAATGACAAAATGGACCAATCCCAACATGAGGGTTCCATACACCTTATTTCCATGGCCCCATATCCACAAGGGTGCCGTATACCTTATTTACATTATTAGCAAGTTATCCAAGCCCTTTGTGGGCCACAAACACTTCACATTTTCATAATTGCACCCAATCATTTGGTGGGAATCACGAGGACTATGGATAAAAGAGCCATACCAAGTAATTCACTGTACAATATAATCAATATAATTTAAATATATGTGTGTGTGTATATATATATATGTATGTGTGTATATATATATGTTGTTGTTGTTGTTATGTGCCGTCGAGTCAGCCCTGACTGCTAACCAGAAAGCTCGCAGTTCAAACCCACCAGCCACTCCCTGGAAGGAAGGTTGGGCAATCTACTTCCTTAGTGATACCACCTTGGAGAACCAAGGAGGGGTCACTATGAGTCGGATCTGAATGAATGGCAGTGGTTGCATATATTCACATTATTAATCATCATGTCATTTTATTTAAACTAGCCAGCCAAAATTTAATGCTATCATTCCTATTTTTAAGGGATATTTAATCTAAAAATTGTTAGAGATTATTTTAAAATATTGATGAGTTTACATTGACCATTTTCCTCTTTATTACTTGGTTATAATATGTAAATAAGCCTTGTAAGAGCCTGAGATTTAAATGCTGAAATTTGTTTCTTATGCTCATGTAGAATTTAAGATTATTAGCCTTTAACCTTTTTTATCACTGCAAATAATATGCACTTATAATTACATGGTAATTAATTCTTCTTTTCGAGTTTAATTTACTCAGAACAATTTGCCACAATATGACAATAGTATATAAACATAAATTGTGCAATAAATGAATGTTAAATATCTCACATAAAAATAAAAGCCTACTATTATGGACTGAAAGAGCTCTGGTGGTATAGTGCCTGAGGCATCTAATTGCTAGCCAAGTTGGTGGGTCAAACCCACCAGCCACTCTGTGGAAGCAAGACTGGACAATCCACTTCTATAAAGATTTACTGCCTCAGAAACCCAGTGGCAGTCGGTGACTCAGAATCAACTAGATGACAGTGAGTTTGGTTTTGGGTTTATCATGATTTTGAATTTTGTTCCCCAGAAATGTGTTAACTTGGCAGGGCCATGATTCTCAGTAGTTTGGCAGTTATATAATGATGTAATCTAACAGTTATATAATGGTGTAACTATCCCCCCCCCCCATAATGTGAACTGATATGATCAGCCAATCAGTTGTGAGGGGATTAGGGTGGGATGCAACACCCTTACTCTGGTCACAGCCTTAATAGAGGTAAGGGGCGTTTCGCTAGGGTGTGACCTGTATCACCTTTTATATTACAAAAAATGAAAGAGAAGAGAGCAAAGAAAGAGGGATCTCAGTATAGCCAAGAAAGAAGAGCTGGGAGTGGAGCTGTCCTTTGGAGCCAGGGTCACTGCCCTGAGAGCCTTATAGAACCAGGAGACACACATAGAGATCCGAGTGTCTAGACCTCAAAAGAATGTCAGGCCCACAGATGTTGAAAAGGCACGAGGACCTTCTTCCAGAGCTGACAGAAAAAGAAAGCCTTCTCTTAGAGCTGTTGCCCTGTATTTGGACTTCTAGCCTCCTAAACTGTGAGAATAAGTTTGTTAAAGCAATCCACTTGTGGTATTTCAGTTATAGCATCACTGGATAACTAAGGCAGCTACTTTTCCATTTGGCAAAGGATAGAAACTACTTTTTTTTTTTTTTCTTACATTACATTCCTTTCTGATTGGTTCTAGAAAACATGTTCCTCTTTTGGCAAGAAGACCGATAATAATATATTCAACAATCCCAGGTTAATTTTTTAAAAATCCCCATGTAGCTTTCAAAACTCACACAAAATAGGAAATTATTTTCATTATATTTCCCTGGTGAAAAAAGAACAACAACAACAAAAAAAAAAAACACATGGGTAGTATTGCTACTGAAAACAAAGTGATACTCTACCACTTAAAAACATATTTCTTGTGCTATTAAAGATTGTTGTTGTTGTTGTTATGTGCCGTCAAGTATTAAAGATTAGGATTCTGTAAATTCAAATAGTATAAAATCTATTACTTCTCTTTTAAGATGACTTTATTCCACTAGAATGCTCTCTTCTGGTAAAGCTAGAACTGGAGCCCTAAGGGAATGCCACATTAGTGACTGTGTTAAAGGGGGAATCAGCATTTCCTCCATATTATAGTATTGTAAATATCCTCAAGGCAGCCTCTGACCAAACAGTTGTCTTATGCTGTGTTACAGCCATAATGTTTTGTGACAGTGACGGACAGAATATATTAAGCACTAAGCACGATTTGACTGCTGCAATTGTGGCTCCCTGCAGGCGACACAAACATAGCCAGCATTTACTACCTTTATGAAAACCTATGGTGTTGATGAAGATATTATATCAAGTAATCTGAGAGTGAATGATAGTAGTGTAATGGCAGCAACAACAAATCAATAGTGCTATATAAGATGATCAATGAAATGACTACATGGATACATACCCTGGAGACAGTAGAAAAAGTAGATAGCATTATGGGATGATCACTAACTAATTTTGTCAATCAGGGAGGGTTTTCATTTTTTTTTAATTTTAAATATAAAAAATATATTTTTTTGGTCTTTATGTGAATGTGATCATAGTGCCTGATTCATAGGGTTATGGTTAAGATTAAATGCAATAATTCTTGTGATATACTTAGTATATCAATATATATACATATATATAGGAATAAATGAATTTTCAAAAAGTGTTAGCCCTTATTATTATTGTCATTGATTTAGAGGAAACACAAGGGTTCACCTGGGAAACTATTATTTAAGTGTGCAGAAATCTGGACCTAATGGTGTTTCTGTCTCTGTCATTTGAAATCACAGCTCACTTAGCTGTGAAATTTGAGTTGAACAGATTGTAATATTCTGTGGATTGTCAGGATTTTAAAACTGTATGCCAGATCATCAAACTAGTGACCTCCTATTGCTCTTAGAATGAAATAGAAAAAAAAAAAAGACAGACAACTTTGCCAACCTCATCAGCCTCAGCACTGTCTGCCACCACTATCTCCACCCCTATCCTACAAAGACCTTTGAACTTCCTCAACTTCCTCTTAGCAGTGTACTGTTAAGCATTAATCAAAACTCAAATTGATACATAAGGTTTATTCTGAGCAGTTATATTGTATGCATATAAGGAGACCATTCTGATTCAAGAAAAAAGCACATGGATCCAAGTAAGCTAGTTTCAAGGAAACTTATAAAGAGAAGAGGAGCGACAAGAATAGGAGAGCAAGCATTGGTTAATCTTAACATGATTAACTGAACCCTGCCCTGCCCCCTGGGAGCTCTGGTGGGGTAATGCCTAAGGCACTTGACGGCTAACCAGAAGGCTGGTGGTTCAAACCTACCAGTAACTCCTCGGAAGGAAGTTGGGGGTTGGGCAATCTACTTCCTTAGTGATACCACCTTGGAAACCCAAGGAGGGGTCACTATGAGTCCGCAGACTCAAGGGCACATAACAACAAACTCTGCCCTCTATACTGAGATCAACTGATAACCCTGCCCCCTATACTGAGATCAACTGATATCTGGTTAATTCCGGCCTGGCTGTTAATAATTTGGCCTTCCACCTACCTGCAGCCCTTGAGGCTTTTTGAGTGCTGATTTGTTGAGTACCTTCTAGTAAATTTAAATTTACATGGGTTTCCAAGGCAGCAAATCTTTACAGAAGTATATTGCCCTATCTTCCTTCTGTGGAGCGTCTGGTGAGTTTGAAATACCACCCTTTTGGTTAGCAGTCAAATGCCTTAGGCACTGTGCTACCAGAGCTTCTTAAATTTATTCTGCTATAGAGCAATTTGTGCCAGGTTTTTGCAGTTTGAGTTAGGTATTTTATGGTTAAAGTTTGATTTTATAGATAAGAAAATAATTAAAATCAAAATAAGATGTCTATTATTAATTTTCCTCTTCAAAAGTATATTATTGTCTGCCTTTACTTTCACCCAGCCTGTCCTCTCTGCCTATAATGACACCTTCTTTCCAATCGTATTTACCTGCTTAGATGTTTTCATCCTTTAAAATTTACCTCATTTCAGTGCATTAGTGTAGCAGTTAAAGAGCCCTGGCAGTGCTATGGTTAAACTCTTGCTGCTAATCAAAAGGTCAGGGATTTGAACTCACCAGCAGCTTTTTCAGGAGCTCTGGAAGGAAGGTTGGGCAATCCTACTTCCGTAGTGATACTGCCTCGGAAACCCAAGGAGGGGTCGCTATGAGTCGGGGCCTACTCGATGGCACATAACAACAACAACAAACTGGTAGCATAGTGCCTAAGGCACTTGACTGCTAACCAGAAGGCTGGCGGTTCAAATCCACCAGCCACTCCTCGGAAGGAAGGTTGGGCAATCTACTTCCGTAGTGATACTGCCTTGGCAACCCAAGGAGGGGTCCCTATGAGTTGGGTCCAACTCGACAGCACATAACAACAGCAGCTTTTTCGGAAAAAGATGTGGCAATTTCCTTCAGTTAAGAGTTCAGCCTTGAGTCAGAATTGACTTGATAGCAGTGAGCTTTCATTTGGGGTGTGTAGTTAAGAGAATTATGTGTATGTTTATGTGTATGTGCACAAAAGGCAGTGTGGCTCACGGCTCCTGTTAGTGCTTAACTTAAGCTATTCTTTTGATCTCTTAACATTCTGCTATTCTTGTTGACACTCAAAACACTTGTCCAAAATCAGCTTTCTTTACTTTAGTAACAAGCTGTGAAGGAGCAACTGGTGGCTGGTTTACTCTCTTCCATCCGCAGTGCCTAGCACAGCACTTGGCACATAGTAAGTATTGAGCCCCTGAATATCTGAATGAGGAAAGCATCCACAATTTCATTCAGTTTATGATTTTATTTTACAGACAGTCTTTTTCATCCTTCAGCCTGCAGGCAGAATTGCAACAAAGCATTCCCAGGAGAAGAAATGTGTCTTGACCTCTCCTGGAAGCAGAGTTAAAAAAGGTGCTTCATGGAGAAAAAATAACTGCTACAGAGAATTTAAATAAATTGAGGAATGAGAATTGACCTTTATGGCTCTATCACCTCAATTTTTGAAAATATCTTTCTTGAACATATTATACTTTAAAATGTTATCACTTTTTGAGCAACTACCAAATATTATTAACATATAGCAGTAAGTGTTATAAAAGCAATAAGTTTGTCATAAAATTGTGTCTTCGAAAGATCATGGTTTACCTGTGGTTATAGTATTTTGGATTTTTAGAAAACAATTTTTTTATTATTGCATATACTTCTATTAAATCTGCTCTCCTTATTATCATTGTCTGATGATACAAATTAAAAGACTATTACATCTTGGGATAAGAAGTACATAGGAAAAGGTGATTTGTAATGTTAGGATTATTCTCAACAAAGCATGTGGTGCGAGGCCCAGAAAGAAGCAAAAGTAGAGATAAGGAAATTAGTGGAGATTCCTTAGTCTAGCTGTGTGATATCTCTATACAATTTACATTCATTGATACTATCAGTATCTAGATCTATAGTTTACTATCTAGGTAAATGTTGATAATTTCCTTAAACTTTCTATAAGTTTTTGTTTCCATTAATATACAATAAGAATCACACTAACACCAATTTTATTGGTTGTTCTAATTATTAAATGTGACTATGCATGCAACTCTTATAGAATAGGTCCATTTCCCTAACCAAATCTACCATCATTGATGTTCTTTTAGCTGCTTGAATGTACCCAAGTCCTCTCATTCTGAAGCCTGGGCACACACTCTTCTTGAATGGCTTTCACTAATTAAGCTTCAGTCAACTCTCTTAGATAAGTCCAAGCATTAGTTCTCCAGGAAAAGCTTCCCTGATTCTTCCCAGATAGGTCAGATCTTCGGTTATCCTTTCCCATATTTCCCTCTACCTTTCATTTACTCCTTACAGTTTGAAATTTTTACATTATTTATGTGATGAGTTGATCAATTTCTTCACAAAACCATAAGCTCAATGAAGAATCATTTCTATTAGAGCCACAACATCTAATCCTGGTCTATGACATTCCATCATTTGTTGAGTGAATGAATCAAAGCTGAAAGAATATTATCAATATTTTACTGAAGTCGAGGATGGATCCTTATTAACCACCCATTGCCATCAAATCGATTCTGACTCATAGTGACCCTGTAAGACAAAGTGGAACTGCTCCATAGGGTTTCCAAGGCTGTAAATCTTTATGGAAGCAGACTGCCTCATCTTTCTCCTGCAGACTGGCTAGTGGGTTTGAACCTCCAACTTTTTGCTGAATGCATTCACCACTGGACCACCAAGACTTCTTGCATCCTTCTTAAGAGCCTATTAAATTGAGCTGGAGCCTGATATCTACCATACATGATGAATCCATAGCCACCATTCCTATTTCTAAGAACTTCATGGACCAACTAAAACCTCTTTTCTCTTCTCATTGTAAAACTGACAGCCTATTTCATATTGGATTTTGTTTGTTTTTACCTTTTGAACTCTTAATCATGACCCTTATTAATTTTATTTCACTATTCTTTTAAGGAAAATAAAATCTATTTCATTTTCTGTGATCAAATGAGCAGGATTGAGAGAAACTATACACTAAAAAGAGATATTTGATTTAAGTTTGGTTCTGATTTCTGTATTCAGACATAATTATCTGCATCCCAATTTCCCCCAGTACTCTACAGTCTTTTCATTAAGTAAAACCCTCCATAAAGATTCATAGAGCTCACGGCATGTAATTTATTCAGTGCTTAATATTTTACAATTCACCATCGTTCTTAGTGAAAGCAGTCTCTGTGAAAGCACATACAGTCATAATGGGTTGGGAAGCCTACCTGACCATAACTTTCAGTGGAACTGATGATTGTCATCTGTCTGAGAATAGAATACACAGAGACATGAAGAATATCAGTTGTTCCAATTATGCTATGTAATGTGACCATGCAGAACCAATTCTTAGAATTGCCCATGGTTCTTTGTATGCACAGCCTGTCTAACAGTAATAATTATCAATTACTGCCTCGTAGCACAGTTGCACCAATATCCAGTAATGGAAAAACACTTACGAAATTCAAGGGCTAAAAGCAATATCCTAATGACAGTTATAAAATGTATTTTTTTTTAAATAATCAAGAAATCTCTTATTTTCATAGATATGCCTTTATCCTCAAAGCACTTCTTTTTCATGACTGGAAGATGTGTTGACTGAAGGCCCACATCAGTCAGAATTCAGTAATCAGTAATCAGAATAGTGATGATGATTTTCTTGGAGACCTGTTATTGTTGAGTGTTGTTGAGTTGGCTCTGACTCATAGTGACCCTATGCACAACAAAAAGAAACATTGCCCTGTCCTGTGCCAGCCTCACAATTCTTTCTATACTTGAGTCCATTGTTGTAGCTACTGTATCAATCCATCTCGTTGAAGGCCTTCCCCTCTTTCATTGATGGTCCACTTTACCAAGCATGATATCCTTCTCCAGAGAATGGTCCCTTCTGACAACATGACCAAAGTAGGTGAGATGAAGTCTTGGAGATCTACATCATTGAAAATGTTCAAATGTTTAGTCAACTCATCATCGATATCTCCAGAGACAGAGAAATCAGCCACATTTATGGAATTTGGGATGGTCGAAGATCTGAGGTGATGATGTTTTCTGAAATTGCTAATTCTAATCATAACCAGAGCCACAAATCCTCTGTTTACCATGGGATCTCTCTCCAGTATCATTCATCTATTTTAAACAGATTGTCTTGGCCAGTACAGAAATCATGGATTTTTGACAATAAAATCCAAGTACTTTTTGGTTCTCTTAAAATGTAGCAAAGAGATGAGGAAGAAAGCTTCAGGTTTCCAAGGCTCAGGGCAAGCTATTTCAAGGGCATAGACTGAGATTTTTGCCGGTCTTGTTCTTCTCGCCCCTATCAATGAGAGTATAGCATATATAAATAGAGTGGGTTTGGTTTTACAAGATCCATTTTGAGGTACAACCAGCACATTCTTGAGTGTTTTGTAGTTCTAGTGGGATAGCCCAAATTTTAATCAACAGTGAATGCCTAACTGGCTGAGATTAGTAGCTTATAAGAAAAGAGAAATTTGACAGATCTGAAGAGAGGAGAAATAAATCTTGTATTCTGGTGATGCTGCATACATAGGGGCTAAGGAATAGTCAGAAAACAGCACTACAAGGCACTAGATATAAACTTCAGGAGAATTTAGAGAACTCTGTCAGGAGAGTGGAATCATCAGGCAATAAATAGAGTATATTCAGATGCATAGATACTAGATCCTTTTGGACTTTTTTAATTCACTGCATGGGTTTATGGAAATCTGTGTTTGATCTTTCATAAAGGTAAAGGGGCTTTTTAAAAAATTATTGAATGGTGACAATTTTTAATTGACATATAATTCTACTCTTACGAGAAGCTGTCAGTATACCTTAGACAAAATAGCTCACATTGTTTTAGCAGCAGAAAGTCTACCATGTACCAATCACTTTTAATACAAAAACAGTTCCACTAGAGTCCGTTCCAATTCATGGCAGCTCCATGTGTGTCAAACTAGACCTGTGCTCTACAGCACAGTTTTCTGTGGCTGAATTTTCTTTATTATCACTAGGCCTTTCTTCAGAAGCAGATAGACATAAGCCTCCAAGTTTCTGGTTAGCAGTCAAGTGTGTTAACTGTTTGCACCAGCCAGCAACAGCAAGATAAACTAAAAACAAAACCATTGCCCTTGAATCAATACCAACTAATAGCCACCCTACAAGACAAAGGACTATTGCCTTATAGGATTTTCAAAGCTGTAATCTTTGGAAGCAGATGGCCACATCTCCCATGGAATGACCATTGCAGAAGCTATGTAGAGCATACCCAGATCCAAAAGAAAGTTCCACTGCCTGTAAAAGGAACTTTGTTTTAAAAATAGCAATTGTAATTATGTAATCATAGACAATCTTATGTAGATGGACTTGTTTTGAATGTTTATCACGTAATAAGCAATGGGGCCACAAGATCACATTCCTTGCTATATTTAATTATTCAATTTAATTATGCTCTCTTCCTAAAAGGCTTTTTTTTTCCCTAGCCCCATAACTGGACTATTCACCCAATAAACTAAAGAAACTAAACCAACTACCATGGATTCTTTGCACACCCATAACAACCTACGTTGTTGTTGTTATGTGCCGTTGAGTCAGTCCCAACTCATATGACCCCTCCTTGGCTTTCCAAGGTGGTATCACTACAGAAGTAGAATTGCCCAACCTTCCTTTCTGAGAACAACTCTATAGGATAGAGTAAGTAGAACTGCCCCATGAGGTTTCCAAGGCTATAAATATTTATGGGAGCAACTGCCTCATCTTTCTCTCACAGAGTGGCTGGTGGGTTCAAACTACTGACCTTTTGGGTTTGCAGCCAAATACCTTAATCACTATGCCATTCACCCAATAGAATAGCCAATATACAAACCGTGTGGTCTTAAATACAATTTTAGGAAACACATAAGATGGAAATAATAAAACCCATCAAATTCATTTTATGGCTTACTGAAGTCAATGTGATGGACATTAATAAAATTTTTGCAAATTCTCTAATGTCTTTGACATTCCTCTTTATTATTCAGTACCATGATTTGTTCCCTAGGGCTTTCACAAGTGCTTATTGTGTGCTTTTTCAATAATTTCCTTCTTAGAAAGTAGATTTTTTAGTTGATTTCTAGCATTTGCTTTCTATATGATGATTTTAGCTTTGACATTGTTTCATTGCTTTACTTGACCACTACAAGAACTTTATATGGAAAGGAAAGAGACCTCGGATAAGCAAAGCACTCTTAAAGAAGAACAAAGTAAGAGATCTAACACTCCCAGATGTCAAAACATGCTATATAGCCACTGCCTGGTAATGGTACAATGACAGACACATAGACCAATGGAATAAAATTGAGAACCCAGAAATAGATCCATCAACCTATGGTCAGCTGGTCTTTGACAAAGGGCCAAACTCCATAAAATGGGCAAGAGAATGTATAACAAATGGTGCTGGCAAAACTGGAGATCCATATGCAGAAAAATGAAACAAGACCTGTACCTCACACTATAGACAAAAACTAACTCCACATGGATAAAATACTTAAATGTGAAAC
>NW_006921642.1:6447737-6508044 GCF_000298275.1 Orycteropus afer afer
GACCTTCTAAAAATTAAATTTTATGTGCTTCCAAAGAGTTCTCCAAAAGAGTCAAAAGACAACCTACAGACTGGAAAAAAAAAATTGGCAATAACATAACTGACAAGAGACTTATCTCTAGAATTGATAGAAAACACCAACACCTCAATACCAAAAAGACAAATAATCCAATTAAAAAATGGACAGAAGACATAAATAGACACTTCACCAAGGAAGATATTCAAGTGGCTAACAAACATATGAAGAAATGCTCACGATCATTAGCCATTAAAAAGATGCAAAAAAAAAAAAAAAAAAAGAGAGATACCATCTTGCCCCAGCACTTGTAGCAAAGTTCAACAAGACAGAAAATAACAAATGCTGGCGAGGATGCGGACAGATTGATACTCTCATACACTGCTCATAAGACTGTAAAATGGTACAACCATGGAAAGCAGCATGATGATTCCTTAAAAAGTTGGAATTAGAAATACCATTTGACCCAGCCATTCCATTTTGAGGTATATACCCTAAAGAAGTGAGAGCCATGACAAGAGCAGACATATGCACACCTATTTTCATCGCAGCACTGTTTACAATAGCAAAAAAGATGGAAACAACCTAGGTGTCCATCAACTGAGGAATGGAAAGCCAAACTACGGTACATACACACAATGGAATACTATGCAACCCTAAAGAATAACAGAATCAGCCAAACACTGTATAATGTGGATGAACTTGGAGGACATAATGCTGAGTGAAATAAGTCAATCACAAAAGGACAAATACTGTATTAGTCTGTTATTGTAAAATCAAGGCAAGGTTTATATATGGAAGGAAATTTTCTTTGTTAGTTACCAGGGATGGGAGGGAAGGGGAGGGAAGACTGTTAGATAGATAGAGATAAGTACTGATTTGGGTGAACAGAAGGGCAATGTACCAAATATGAGTGACCAATAGAGCGACATTGAGGATGAGAAAGACATAGAGAGGTACATGGGAGGTACAGACAACAAAGATGAATCCTTTTGCACATACAGTACTGTATTGTCAGTGAAGGCAAACATGGGTATACAGGTGGATAGATGGGTGGACAGGCTGAACTACTAGGTTTGTCTATGCAGTGGGGAGTGTACCCAAGGCCATGTATAGGATTGGCAGACGATGGTTCTACAACTGTATTTGCATGCTCAGTAAAAATTCCCAGGTGTGTAGTAGAGTTGACAAAGGACAACATTGTAGTCACTTCTTGGTCACAGCCAGCTACCCAGAGGGAGTGTGTGGTTGAACCTGTGGACTCGGGACCATAATCTCAGGGGACATCAAGCTCAACTGGCATAACATACTACACAAAACTTTGTTCCACCTCCTACTTTTGTGAGTAGAAGTGGGATCTTAAAAGCTTGTGAGCAGCCATTGAGATAAAACGATTGGTCTCTCCTCATCCAGAGCAAAGAATGAGGAAAACCAAAGATTTATGGAAACAATTAGTCTGAAGTGACTGGTACACCATGAGATCTGCAGCCTATACGACTGTAAGACCAGAAGAGCCAGATGGTACCAGGCTACCACTGTCAACCACTCAGAGGGAGATCTATGTAGGAGATCCTGGATAGAGAGGGAGAATAATGTGGAACGAAACTCAAAATCATTGGTGGGGGTTGGGGCGGGGACCAGGTCTGCTGGTCTGATAGAGCCTGGTGGAACCACTGAGACTATGGCTCTAGCTGCCCTTCAGGTCTGGAATAGAACCCACACCTGTGGCTTCCAGCCAAACAAAAGACAAGCATATGAGTTGAACATTTACCTGAGGTAGACACACTCCGTGGAGAGAAGAATCATGGGAGAAAGAAGGGCTGTTTATGCACAGAGAGACAGCTCAAGGGGCAGGAGTGCATGGAGGGATGGACACCGGGAAGAAGTAACTATTGGGATGAAGTGGCAGGGAAGCTGTTGCATTGTGGGAAATTGTGGTCAATGTCATGAGACAAAGTGTATGTGAACTGCTATATGGAAAGTGAATTTGTTCTGTACACTTTCACTCAAATCACAATTGAAAAAAATGATTTTTCTTTTTTTAAGCAGATTCTTTTAGTGGGCCAATCTTTTGAAGTCACCATTAATTCAGCAAAGTTATCAAGGTGACACTGAGTGTACTGGAATGGCCATTCACTTTAAAATCTCCTGTTTTGGCATAGTTAGTGGGAGTTTGAGGAACTGTTTTTACTTTGAATTTGCAAATTGCACACTCACAGGATCTTAATCAAAGAAATTCTAAGAAACAAGTTTTAGTCAGAGTGAAAAATTTCTACTTGGGGTGAGTAAGAGAAGCAGTTTTGATTCTGTATTCTTTCAAAAACCTGGAATTTAAAGTGAAGTCAAGTGTTAAGATTAATTTTATTAAATGATATAATTTCATGTCTGTGTCTCATAAAATGTCTATAAACAAGCCTCTATGTACTTAAATTTTAATTGCTTGCACTTATATATATTAAAACCCAAATTAAAACACCACCTATTAACAATTATGAATCTTCAGCCTTACTTTTATGGTATCCAATTCAGAAGGTTAAAGTATAATAGTAACTCTTTTTTATTCTTTATCCTGAACAAAACTATCTTATCACTACTTTTTCAATAATATGAGACTATGGGAATAAGGAGGTGAGGAGAGAGGACATTCTTTACTTCAAATTACAGAAAATGCTATAAAAGGTACGTAATTTCAATCATAATGTTCCTTTAAAAAGGTGAGTATGTTTTTCTTTGATTTTCAGGGAAAGGAGATACTAGATTCCCTTACGGGAGACCTTGCCTTTATGGCATTTATTAAAACTATTGACCACTGTTTTTCCCCTGCTGCACAGGATTGATTTAGCAACTTGTTGTATCACATTGGGCATGCCATATAAACTAGGGAAAAATTATTTATTTTTCATCTTCAGAGCACATTTAAAATGTTGAATTATGCATTGAAAAGACCAACTAAGTAGACTAATGAAGTATTCTTTGAAAACTCAACAGCAACAAGTTTGGTTATAATTGGAAGAAAATAGAGTATTGCATTAGGTATCTATTCCTCTATAACAAATTAATAAAATATTAGTGGCTTAACACAACACATATTTATTATCTCACAGTTTCTGTGTGTCAGAGTCCAAGTTTGTCTTAGCTAGGCCCTATTGTCAAGGTCTCGCACAAGACTGCAATCAAGATGTCAAGTAGGGCTTGGATTTCATCTGAAGGGTTGACTGGGAAAAGATCCATTTCCAAGCTCATGTGGTTGTTGGCAGGTTTCAGCCACTTGTGGGTTGTTGGACTGAGGTTTCCAATTTCTTGCTGTTATTTGAGTGAAGGTCACTCTCAGTTCTTTACCCCACGGGCCTTTCCAAACAGGGTTCTTGCTTCATCAAAGTCAGCAAGGGAGAGTGTCTGCAAGCAAGGTGGAGATAACTATTTCATGTAACATATTCACAATGTGACATCTCCACAGTTTGCCATGTTCTATTGGTTAGGTGCGATATTCATATGCAAGGGGAGAAGATAACAGATGTGATTACCAGGAGGTGTAATTGGAGAATATTCTACAGTCTTCCCACTCAAGGTATAGAGATTATGAGAAATGATAACAGTAATCTGATTATTTAGTTTAATGCTAAACTTATTTACTCAGTTAATTAATTTAGTAAAAACAAAAATGAAATTGTTAACTCCCAAGCTATCCATATTGGTTTGATTATTACTTTATTGCTACTACAGTGCATTATGCAATCATATATGTCCAGTCCCTGGCTGTTAGAAATGACTGGCAATTACTACAGCAGGAAAAAGAGTTTCACATTGTAAACATAACTTTAACATTGTTAAAGTAACAACTCTTTGGGTGGGGATAATTTACAAATGGCCTGTTTATTTTAAAGATGCACAATGTATTTTCTTTTTTGACATGCACATGAGCATCTCTAGAAAAAGGCCTGTCATATGGAAAGGAGCTGACAAAAATCATGATTTGTTTTTATTTATCTCCAATATTTGATATGACAAAGATATTTCAGATTTGATTTTTTAAAAAGCAGCATAGTGAAAAACAAAACTAAATTCTTTAAACACTACACATTTGAAACTTAGATTTCCTATGTGCAACAAACATTTACATGTTTGCCAAATCAGAATATGAACATAATAAAATTTCATTTATTCTTCAGTGTTCATGGAGTCTATTTCAGTGAGGTTCAACTAATCAGGTATCTAAATAATTTCATTGTAGAAGCTCTATATGTAAATATTAACAAAAATGGCCCCAATGAATTACTTTTGAGCACAAGAGATATATCAAGGCTTGATTTATAAACTATGTCATTACAAAAGACTAAAGGACATTCTTAAAGACAAGAGAGTAAAATCTATCACAGTGTTAAGTTAAATGAAAACTAAATTTAGAGTTGTCTGCTTTATTTTTTATTAGAGTTTTAAGACATGATAATTCGGACAGGAGAGTAAGCATATATTTTAGAAAAAAATTAAAGAGATAGGTAGTAAAATTTAGGAGCTCTGGTGGCGTAGTGCCTAAGGCATTTGACAGCTAACCAGAAGGCTGGCAGTTCAAACCCACCAGCCACTCCTCGGAAGGAAGGTTGGTCCATGTACTTCTGCAGTGATGCTGCCTCGGAAACCCAAGAAGGGGTCACTATGTGTAGGATCCAACTCCACGGCAGTGGTTGCGTTTTTACGTTTGTGTAGTAAACTTTGATCAAGCATATAATTGTTTTATCTGAGACAATTTTGAACTTGAAAGATGATGTTTAAAATATGTAATTAAAAATATATATGCATTGACCATCAAAATCTTTTATTATAGTGGTTATAAAATGCTTATATTCAAAATATATTTTTAGAAATGATATTCTTTCCAACCTATTCTGTATTTAATTGAGAAAGAAAATGTACCTGGAAAATTCAGAGCAAATTCTGCTAATTGGATGTTTTGATCAATGTAATTTGTTTATATTTAATTGGCTAAATATTTCAGTACAAACATTTTCATATTTTTGTTCAACTATCTTTGTTTGCTTCAAAAATATTTTATGACAAAACTCATGAGACAATTTGTTTTTAATATTCTTTTGAATATCTTGCCAATTAGATGTTGCAAATCTCTAGGCCTTTTAAATTTCATGAAATTCTTGTATAGATTATACATTTATCCAATTAAAAAGATAAATTACTTCAAAATTTCTTTCCACAAACTGAGTGTTCTGCTTACCTAGTGCCACTCTGACAAGAATATACCACAAACGGGATGGCCTTAACAAACAGGAGTTTATTATCTTACAGTTTGGAGACTTTAAGTCCAAGTTCAAAGTGCCAGGCTCTGCTGGGTGAAAGCCCCTCAACCTTGGGGTCCAGCTCTGCCTCCTGCTCCCAGCCCACTGGAGGTAAAGGCGTTTCTTCACTCAAACAGCTGCTGGCTGCTGAGGCTGAGAAGCCCAAGGTTGAAAGTAAAAAGGCACAGTCCCAATGTTACCAAACCACAGGGCAGACCATTAGCTTAAGCCCATTGTAAGTCCCAAGGTCAGCAGAGCATGGCAGGCTGCTGAACAACAACACGGCTACACACAGGGTCCAAGCGTGCCACAGGCTAGAGACCATTCCCCAAGGCTTCTGCTTATATGTAGAAAGCATGAACCCTGAACTCTTAGAGGATTATATTGTTCAGGTTAATTTGTTCTGTTCTTCCACTGCTTTTGTAAAATATGTTTCTATTTTTCTGTTTGCAAGCTTTGTTCTTCAGTAATGAAATTCACTAAAAAACTTCAAAAGCTGAAGTGTTTTGATGTTTTATTCATCGAATATGTTGCTTAAAATTTCTAGTGTATTTTGAAGAAATATAAAAAAAAAATCTTAAATACTAGTTATTAGTAGACCTGAAATAATTTACAAAGTAGATCTTCAAAGTCTAAAACATTCTAAAATATGATTAATAGGCAATTTTACATGAAATTCAGACTTGGAAATGAGTGAAGTTTATTTCAAAAACAAGAATATCATGTATCACTATTAACCAAATTAATTTCCAAAGGCTACTATGATTTTATGAATTGGTTTGAAAAAGAAATCAACTATTTGAATTAACTGATTTTTTTATCTGAAACTTCTGACACTACTGGTATTTTCTTTCCACATCTAGAAATGTTAACCACTAGTGAATGGACCTGGGGGCATATTTAGTAAACGCTTACTTGCTAACGGAAAGGTCAGTGGTTGAAACCCACCAACCACGCTGCAAAAGAAAGATATGGCAGTTATGCTTCCAAAGCAGCTTGGGAAACCCTATGGGCCCAATCTACTCTGTCCTGTAGGGTTGCTTTTGAGTTGGAATCAACTCAACCTCAAAGGATTTTTAATCATTGGTGAGCTACAACTTGAATTTCAACACTAGGAATCACCCTCGTTTTAACTTTGCGTAAAGGTTCTTGACTGGTAACCAGAAGGCTGGCAGTTCAAACCCACCAGCCACTCTTTGGAAGGAAAATTGGACAATCTACTTCTGTAGTGATAATGCTTGGAAACCCAAGAAAGAGTCGCTATGAGTCGGGTCTGACTCCACAGCACATAACAACAACAAAGGTTCTAGAAGTTCATGAGTAGTTTCCACAACCATCAGTATCAACTGGAAATTTGTTAGAAATACAGTTTTTCAGGCCGCAGCTCAGCTCTTCTAAACCAGGAGAGCTACAATCTGTATTTCTAATAAATCCTCCAGTGATTCTCATGCATGCTTAAGTTTGAGAACCACTGCGAAAAACGCATCTTTGAAGGCCATATTTTTTCCTGTTGATATCTATTCTGTAAATGCAAATTCTTCTTAAAGTCTGTGTAAGTGAAATATAATTATAGAGAAAAAAATAACCACCAAGTGAATAGTCTACTATTTTAAAAACTCAGCTACTCTATTGAATAATCCATGTCTTATTAACATAAATAATTGATAATAGACTAAATTAATATGTTAATATAACCAATTATGCATTAAAAGCTAAATATTTAGATAATTTTAAACTATTCATTAAACAATTAAATGCATGAGATATAGTATGCAATGCTGTGGTAGAGGTATAAAATAAAGTATTAAATGAACATCATGGCAGAATACTTACTACAATTTTTATTCCAGTGTAATATCATTATATATTCGGTTGAGTAAAATGATGTAAAATTAAGCACTATGGTCCTTTAAAAAGACCATTGTTATGCAATGGATTTAGTTGACACATCATTTTATGTAAATAATTTACCTTTGCAACAAAAGGGTACAGAAAATATTATAATTATTAAATAACTCTTTTTTATTTTTTTTTTCTGCTTTCAATGTTTGTTTTTGCTTGCTCTTTTTTGTGACATGTTTATAAAGGAAGAACCAAAGCAGTTAAATAGACATTTTAATAGAAATTTATGCTAGAATCAGGGTAGTCATCTACTTGTTTTCCTCTTGGTAACATATCTCAGGGCTCTCCTCTCTACTTTCAATTCTGAGTTGTTGATTGAGTGTGAAGAAGACATGGACTCTTCCAAGAAATGGGAAACCAAAGAATTTGGATTGGCAAGCAGTGGGAGGCACCATATTCAGGATGAATATAGCATGATGCTAACTTGGCAGGGGGCCATAAAGCTTTAAGGGGCACTGGGCTGAGCAGGCAGGAAAGTGTGACCTTTCCTTTCATCAACTGTATTTATTTCTTCTCTCTTATACCTTGTGTGTAATTTTTCATTTATTTATTTTAGGAAAGAACAGGTTGGATGAAATATGAATGTTGAACATCTCCCTATATTATGAGTGTTCTGTTTATTCTACAGTAAGAGCCCATTCGTCTCTTGCCTCTGTGTGTGTGTGTGTGTGTGTGTGTATGTGTGTAGGTCTGTATCCATGTTTATGTAAAATATTCAACATCATTTCTGCCTTTCTAACAGCATGACCTAATACATATCTCTCTTAGGGGTATGTGTGTGTGTGTATGCAAATTCTTTTCTGTACAACACTCTTCACTTCTGTTTGTATACCAATAAGCAAAAATAATTAGGAAGGCTGTTTCTGAGTGTTTTATGGTGGGTCCCTTATATCTGTAAAAAATTTCTACTCAAGTCATCGAGTCTACAACTTCGACAGTAAATAAGATGTATGCAGTCTACAACTATGTTTATTTTACTGAGATTATGGTTAAAAGATCTGTGCTTGCTATAATATATGACCATGCCACTCATGAAACTGATCATCTGGACAGTGATGTATAATTTTTTTAGCACAGTGATGTTCTGCTTCAAACATGGAAGCTTTCTACAATGCCCTGGACTCAGCCTTCCAACCATTGTTGTTGTTATGTGCCATCAAGTCATAGCGACCCCTCCTTGGGTTTCTGAGGAGGTATCACTATGGAAGTAGATTGCTCAACCTTCCTTCCAAGGAGTTGCTGGTGGGTTTGAACCGCCAGCCTTCTGGTTAGCAGTCAAATGCCTTAGGCACTGCACTACCAGAGTTCCTTTCCAACCATATAGAAATGCTTAATGCTAATAGTGAGAATATTGGTTTGTAATAGGTAACAAAATGAAAAGAAAAAAGAATGATTTTGTTTTTCTCCTCTCTGGCTTTTGGAAGAATATATTGTTTACGTTTTCCTAAGCTTCAGTTCTTTCACTTAATTATATTGTTATATAATAAGCATCTATTAATTACCTGGATATTGTATTATTGATGGATACATCAGTTATACTCATGACTATCTATTAATATATTTACTTGGAATTGATTAACTTATCATCAATAACATGGGGAAATAATATTGGGAGCAGCTACAAATAATGAAAAATAAATGAATTTCCTACCTACAAAGACCTTCCATAGTATTTACTTATTTAACACAAGAAGAATATTAGTAAGAGCCACCATTTTTGAATGCTTTCATTCAATTTTCAGAAGTACCATTGAGGGGGCACTAGATGTTCTTGAACATTACCATTCACATTGCTCATTTATTCTATGTATTGTTTTTTGTTGTTGTTGTTTTAAATTTTCTGAAAAAAATAATTAGTCACAACCACTGGCATTAGTGATCTCATGTTTCATTTCTAGGTTGAGAGGTAATCCTCATTTTCTGAGTCTACTTGAAAAGTGGCAGAAATTTGTATCTTACTAATATTAACCTTTTCCAGTTGCTACTCTGGACAGGTTCAATAGTAAGAAAATGTGTAAAAGATAATTTTGCAAGAAGTTGTCTTCCACACTTCATTCTTCAAAATGGATTTTTAAAAGTGAAAATTTTGACCTTTATCATCTAGTTTGGAGAAAATTACCACATTCTTTTTTTGGAAAAGGACTATCAAGGTCAAGCAGGAATTGTCTGTTATTTCTCTGCTTCTAGAACACTGTCAAGCTGGTAGAGAAAGAATAAGTGAATATCAGTCAAGTTCATCTGCCCCAGCATCAATTATGTAGCAGTATATTAGCCACTCCAATTTTAACCACTTTTGAAGATGAGCATCATTTATATTACAAAGTGAGAGCCTTATATGTCCATCCATGGGTTATTTTGGGGATTTTGGCATTTTCTATATATAGGAAGGCATACTGATATTAAATGTCCAAGTAACTTTCTAATCCCCCTCCTTTTTAAGAGCCTGGTTAAGGAGGGATTAGGTTCCCATGGGCTAAAATTGGAAACTGTTATCCTACTTGACACATATGGAGCAAAGAGATGAGTCCAAGTCCACATCTTTTAGCGAGTTTCAAAAACATCAAAGTATGGGAAGCTACATACTCATGTTTAAATGCAGACAGAAATTCAGGTAGACTAGGTGATTATTTCCAATGGCATAGGAGGGCCTGCAAATCATTTTTGTTGGTTCCTCTGTATATGTTATTAAAGGCTCTGTTAGTCAAACTTTAAAAGTACCAGATGGATGTATTGAATTTGAAAAGCTTTTCAAATTTCTAGTCAATGTTTCTTGACATTCTACAGTAGGCAGTTTTACCTTAATGTCAGAGCAAACAGAACAAAGGTAGAGTCTTGAAACAACTCCAATCTTTTTTTTTTATTTTTTTTTTTTTAACTCTTATTATCTCCCAGGCATAGAGAAGTGAAAAGAAATAAGGGGCAGGAAGAATGCAACCAGCCCCCAGCACTCTGTAGAGTGTGGATGGACTGTAGAATGGTTGACTGTAGAACAGACCTCATTGAAGTGGTCCTTGTAGTTTCTGTATTTGGATGGCTGTCCTGGTGCCATCTAGTGTCCTGAGTGCATGCAACTGATGTGTTGATATATAGGGTAATGAAACCGTAACCTTGGACTCAAACTCACTGCCTTCAAGTCAATTCTGCCTCATAGCAACCCTCCTTGGGTTTCCAAGGTGTTTTCTGTACAGAAGTAGATTGACCAGTCTTCCATCCAAGGAGTGGCTGGTGGGTTTGAACCACCAGGCTTCTGGTTAGCAGTCAAATGCTTTAGGCACTATGCCACTAGAGCTCCTAAACTTGGACTGTTGTTGTTGTGTGCCATCAAGTCGGACCTGACTCATAGTGACCCTTTCTTGGGTTTCCAAGGTGGTATCACTATGGAAGTAGATTGCCCAACCTTCCTTCCGAGGAATGGCTGGTGGGTTTGAACTGCAAGCCTTCTGGTTAGCAGTCAAGTGCCTTAGGCACTATGCTACCAGAGCTGCTAACCTTGAACTTGTGGTCCCAAATGTTAGATCTTCCACTAAGGGTAAAGTTTTATCTTCCCAATATGCCCCTAGAAATTTCCTTGCTTTTTTTCACCTCTGTGATTATCTTAAGTAGTCTAAAGAGATAAGCTTAGAATTTAATTTCATATATGTTTATATGAATATTTATGTATCTATCAGTATAGATATATAAACATAGGTATGAAGTCCAATTAATAATAAGTTTCTACTTTATAGTCTTGATCCTAAAGACTATTTTTCACATGCCAAAACAGCTTCCACAGAACTCCTGATGTGGAGGTCTAAGCACAATAGACTCTGCCAAGTAAAGATTTTTCCAAAACCCATTTCTACTACAGCAGAAGAGGACAGCACTTCCATTTCTTATGTTATATGACTTAACTTAGTAATGATGGCATTATAGCATTATATTTTCATATTTCTCCTAAGTACTAAAGATGTTTTTTCAAAATATGTCCATGAATGTCTGATATTATTATTATTTAGCTCTTATTTGTCCTTACCTGAGATGATTAGGTATAATTTGATACCTCCATGATAACTTATAGTAGGACATATTGTGATCATTGCCATAATGATCATTTCGATCATTACTCTCAATGGTAGTCAGGCATTGAAGCTCAATCTCCTTAAGTACTTTAAAAATTGGAATGGGTTGATGGGATTGTCTCATTATTGAAAAGACCCTCTGTAGCCCAGCTACATTCTTTGTAGTAGCACAGCCATGCTTACTGAGCACTATTATTGGGGAGCTTCCCTGGATACTGTCACTTGCACTCCTCCAAAACTGAATATGGAAAGTGGCCATAGCAGAGATATCTTGATAGCATAAATATTTCAGTGAATAACATTACAAACTTGATGGCCAACAGCAGCAGCAACAGCATAAGGAGGTAATCCTCAGAAGGACATTTCTGTGAATTCATGGTGACAAACCTCAAAGGGTGAGCTCATGGTGCCTGGAAACTCAAAAGTATATTTAGAGAAATACTACCTTGCCTGTGTCTTCCTGAAGAGCTCTTAATAGTTAACAGTTGTCTTTTATTCTGTCTCTGGCCTTAAAGGAGGCTATTACTAACTTTAGTGTTAAGAAAGTCTTGCCTTCTCCAGTGTAAGTCTCAGGGCTAACCAAATGAACATGATCATCAGTCAATTCAATAACCACCAGAGAAGTTAAAAATGTAACCAGTGGAAATAGTTCACTCAGTGTGTTCATTTTGATTGCTGCCATGAACACAAAGACAACCAACTTTTATTAGTTAGATTAGTGTTTCTTGTCACATAAAAGCTTGTTTCTGTTAGAACATTAACATTCTCAATTCTCATGTGACTCTTAATAAGTCTATTAATTTCTTTATGATGGGAACTGTGTCTTAAACATTTCTCTCAGCATGTAGCTCATAACAGCAACTCAAATACATGTTATTTGATTTCTTGGAGCAGGACATCAATGTATGTACCCATTGGAGTCCCCAACTTGGCACATCTCCTACCACTTTTGTTGGTCTTATGCAAAATATTGGTTGAGTTTCTTTTGCTCTTCCTCATTCCCTGTTGTTTGCAGTGTTTCTGCTTTCATTGCCCCTTCTACGCCACCTTTGGGCTGCCAAGGCCCATTCCACATGATTCATACATGTTTGCACAATGCCCTGTTGTTGTTGTTGTTATATGCCGTCAAGTCGGCCCCGACTCATAGCAACCCCTCCTTGGGTTTCTGAGGCAGTATCACTACGGAAGTAGGATTGCCCGACTTTCCTTCCGAGGAGTGGCTCTTGGGTTTGAACCGCCAGCCTTCTGGTTAGCAGTCAAGTGCCTTAGGCACTATGCTACCAGAGCTCCTGCACAATGCCCTAGGGTCCATAATTATCTTCCCCCATTTTTTTTTCCTCCTATGAAACACTCAAACTAACTTATTTTTATGAGAGAAAAATCTCTGATAAGGGCATTTGCTCTGAAGTTTTAATAATATTAACAATACACCTCTGTAGGTACATTGAATATCAAAAGGAGAATATTTAAAGAAACACTGGTCTAGTAAAAGAAGACTATGCAGTATCATCAACCTTGCTACAGTGGTAATCATTTATGTCATCTATAGGCACCAGTTCCTCTCTGATGGTCCAAGTTTGCACCTTTGTCATAGGTTAATTATAAAAAGTCCTCACTCCCTTCGTTTTCTTATTTTTACTGCAAAGAAAATTTTATTTTATATATCATTAGTCATGAACCATTTTATGCCCACAATTCACTTCTGTATTTATAAACAGAATTTTCATGATTCACCTAAGTATATCTGTAAGTGAAGATTTAACACTGTAATCAAACATCTGTAATATCTGATGTCTTACATAAAGCAGTGGAGACATAATCACCTTCCATCTGAGTGATCTTATGTAAAAGTAAATCAATCATTTACAACTTTCAAGTCTCCAAAGGAGTTTTGAAATGAACATACAGAAATGGTTACACACTGTAAGCTTTTTAAAAATATCTTCCATATCTACATCCTCTTGTAATTTTTGTACCATCTTTTCTTCTAGCTGCTTTCCTTTGGTTACAAGAAAACCAAAAAACAAACCCACTGACATGGAGTTGATTCTGGCTCATAGTGACCCCTATCAAGTTTCCAAGCTTGTAAATGTTTATGGAAATAAACATCTCCCTCTTATGGAACAACTGGTGGGTTTGAGCTGTCTACCTTTTGATTAGCAGCTCAATGCCTTAACTACAGCACCACCGGAGCTCCTCTTGGTTACAAGGGAAGCCCAGATAAGATGGATGTTTTTCTTGACTTCTTTGATATCCTGAACTTTCTGTAGGTCTTTATTTTTATTTCACTTGTTCATTATAAATGTAGAATGGCATTTCTGTTTGATCTCTTCAGCTCTCTTCCTTACATCAATAGTTTTATTCCATAGCTCTCACTGATATTTGACAGGTTCCCTTTTATGTTTTTCAAATTCAGATGAATTATCCACTGTAAGCACTTTACCAACTGATTTTCACAATGCTTTATTCCACCTGATCTTGTGAGGATTGTGCTTCTTTTTAATGTTTTTATAACACTTGGATTTATAGAAACTGAACATCTTGCAATTGTTCCAGACCAACATCACGCAGTGAGTGGGGTAGATGGGCCTTGATCAGAAGTAACTTCTCAATATGCATGTTGACCCAGTATGGGTACTTACTTGCCAAATGCCGAGCTTGAGAGTTAACCTCTTCCATTCAAAAATGTCTTAGATTGAATGATAAATTCATTTATAGGGCAGTTCTAACACACACAAAACCCAATTATTTTACAGTCTCATTTGTTTTCAATTGCTGGGATTTTCTCAATTATATTAGCTATTCACTACCAGAGTTAGTCTGGAAGCTATAGAAATGTTGCCCAGTATCATTTTAGTAAGTTACTGAACTAATGACTTCTGGTAAAATGAAAATTACAATATTTAATTAATACCTTTGCCTGAACAACCACTAAAATAATAACTTATTAAATTGAATGCTAATAAGGAAAGTGTGATACAACTTAATAAAGTGCTTAGTACAAAACCAGGAAGTCTCTTAGGTGGTGACATTATTCATATGGTATATTATTACAGGGTTTCCTCTAATCAGAGCTACAATTACTCACTTTTTAGCCTTTGTAATAGTAGCTCCTCAGCTATCAATCTTTTCATTCATTAAGCAGCATTTTACTTTTTAGTTAATTATCTTGAGAACTACCTCATCTTTATTTCTCTGACAACTGTAATACTCAGAACACTCTAGTTGGAAAAATAGTTTGTAAATCATTTTTTGTTTTCATTTATATGAACTTTTACTTAAACTGCACGTAATTATATACAGATATGATTTTACTTTGAGGGGTAAATCTCCCAAGTCACTTGACTGAATCCCATGATGATATGTCTAAGATGACCCTTGAGGAATGACTTCCTTACATTGTGGTTAATTTAATTATCAGTTAACTATTGCTGTATAACACACACACACACACACACACAAAAAAAGAAAACATGATTCTCATCTTTATTATTATTATTATTTGTTTTACTGAGTTTGATATTGATGTGTGTCATCAAATTGGTTCTGGCTTATAGTTAGTTACCCTTTGAAGAACAGAGAACTTCCCCATAGAGCTGCCTATCACTGCAGGAACTAATCACCAGGTCTTTCGTCCCATGGAGTGGCTGGATGGGTTTGAACTGGTGACCTTTTGGTTAGCAGTCAAGCCCTTAACCACTGTACCATCAGGGCTCTTTCTTTAAATGATTTTATTAATATTCTTCTTCTTTATTATTTATTTCTGATTGCCCAACCTTCTTTCTGAGGAGTGATTGGCTGAACTGCCAGCCTTCTGGTTAGCAGTCAAATGCCTTAGACACTATGCCACCAGAGCTTTTATTAATATTCTTCTTCTTTCTTATTTATCTCCCACTGATGGTGGAAGGTGATCACTGATTCAGCCATGGAGTTATTGAAAATTAAATAATTTTCCCTTCACTATGAGGAATGTTGTTATTGTTATGTGCCGTCGAATCATACCTGACTCATAGCGACCCCTCCTTGGGTTTCCGTATCAGTATGGAAGTAGGATTGCCCAAACTTCCTTCCGAGGAGTGGCTGGAGGGTTTGAACCGCCAGCCGTCTGGTTAGCAGGCAAGTGTCTTAGCCACTATGCTACCAGAGCGCCCCTTCACTATGAGGAAAAGGAGGCCTAAAAACACTAGACATTTTCCTTCTGGTTACATAGCAAGTTAATCACTGTACCCTCATAGAAATCTCTTGTATAGCCCCACTACTAATATTAAGTATTGATAAGTTTGAAAATTTTTTTATGAAATCAAGGTAATTTCCTGTGAAACTAAATGACTAAGACAGATGATCAGGAGTAATGGGAAATTAACATCCTCTTCCTTCCTCCTCCTCTTCTACTTGTGCTCTCCCTGCTTTTTCTTCTTACTCAAAATAGTCACATTTAAAAATAATTCCAGAATTTTTTAAACTTGATTAAGTTGTAAATCAAACTCAATGAAAATGAATCTTTTCATTTCTAATATAACTCTTCATTATAACTAAAATAGCAGAGCAAATTTAACTCTCTTTAAAGAACTAGTTTGTTAACAGAATTTTAAAATATGGTTCTTTGCTTCCCTTCCTCTCTTTTTTTTTTTCTCCTTCATTCCAGCCTTCCTTTCCTTTCTTCTTTCCTTGCCTCATCTGGACTTTGCTATCACACACTGATAGTCATTCAGTTCCTAAAATAAGTCAGTTCTTTACCCTATCAACAATGCCCTCCACTCCACCGCCTCTCCCTGTCGCCCAGAGCCATTGCCTCCTTCATGGATGTATGTATCTGTTCCTAGCTGAAGCTAGAGGTTAGCAAGATGGGAAGAACGAGAAAGGGGAAAGGAAGAAGAAGCCAATAACAAGATGCAAGAGAACAGTCTTAAATTCAAATAAACTTAGGAAAATTTTATGATTACATTGGACTGGATATTTTAATTACTAAACTGAAATCATGACTTGAAATGGTTTAAAGTATCTAGAGTATTTTGTTTTCTGAAAATGAGAAGTTTCTTGGAAACTGTCCTAGTTTTTGTTCAAAATGAAAAGGAAGAAACTACCGCATGACATACATTTAAGTGGTGGGGGAGGAAAGGAAACTAAGTTGCTACCTCCAAACTTCCTTCTGGTTCAGGACAGTGGGTATATCCACAAGATAACCCTCCCTCCACAGTTTGTTCCCTGAGCTAATTGTTATGCCTGGCACATATTAGATGCTCTGTAAGGTTTTTTTGTTTGTTTTAAAATGAATGTTGAATGTAATGAGAAATCTCTATCTTTTTCTCTATTCTCTAAAAGAGCGTTTAATTATTTTTGTTCTTTCCCACTTAACCTGGCTGCGGACATATTTTGAAAGTCCCTGAAAGATGGTTTTGCAAGCATCCTATTATTATTTCAGCTTTGTGCTGTCCGCTAGAGTTCTGACTTCCAAACTCTTAGAAATAGTTTTGCTTTCCTCCTTCATCTGTAAAAATGACATTATTGTGTGAAATTAAGGAGATCTAGTGGTATAGTGAGTAAGGCATTTGGCTGCTAACCAGAAGTTCAGTGGTTCAAACCTACCAGCCAGTCCATGGAAGGAAGATAGGTCAATCTACCTCCACAAAAATTTACAGCTTCAGAAACCCAATAGCGGTCACTGTGAGTCAGAATCGACTCAATGGCAGTGAGTTTGTTTTGTTTTTTTTTGGTTTTGGTCTGAGATTGGCCTTGAGTCATTTTTTTTAATGTTGATTAATCAGATTTTCTTCAACTAAAATCTAATACCAATAATTTTATATTATTATTGTTTATATGTTGCTATCCTGGGAGCTCTGGTTGTTGTTGTTGTTGTTGTTATGTGCCGTCGAGTCGGACCCGACTCATAGTGACCCCTCCTTGGGTTTCCGAGGCAGTATCACTACGGAAGTAGGATTGCCCAACCTTCCTTCCGAGGAGTGGCTGGTGGGTTTGAACCGCCAGCCTTCTGGTTAGCAGTCAAGTGCCTTAGCCACTATGCTACCAGAGCTCCTAGGAGCTCTGGTAGCATAGTTCAAATCCACCAGCCAGCCACTCCTCAGAAGGAAGGTTGGGCAATCTACTTCCGTAATGATACCGCCTCGGAAACCCAAGGAGGGGTTGCTATGAGTCAGGTCTGACTTGACAGCACATAACAACAACAACATGCTACCATCTTATTGTGGGCTTTTTCCACGTGTGCGGTTTTTTTGCTTTTTTTTTTTTCCATCTCAGTGCTTCAAGTTGCTTCATTCATACAGGAACACAAAAAATTTTTATGTTCTCCAATATCAAGTTATGCTTCTGGTTAAAAGCAAAGAGTTTATTTGAATCTTCTACAACAGAATATATTTTGCCTACCACAGTGAGCCAACCATTAACTTCGTGTATAAATTGTAAGATAAAAGTCGATATACAATTAAATAAACAAAACAAACCTGGAAGTCTTATTTTCATGTTTAGATATCTAACAAGGTGTAGTCTAGAGACAATGCTAAGTTATAATTGGGCTATTAAATCCCAGTTTTGTTTCCTAATTCTTAGTCCCAATTATCACATTAAATTGCATATGAATGTTACAAATTTTATCCCAAGAAATTATTTACTCATTCAGTAAGTTTCATTGAATAGCATTAAATGCCAGGGACTATACTAAACAATTGTGCAAGATAGTGAACAAAACAGACAAAATCTTGCCTTTCTGAGTTTATAAGGTAGTATGAGCATGGGCTGAGAGGAACATACAATGATCATGAATTGATAAATAGCTAAATAAATTAGTATCTTGGAGTGGTAACAGGAATAATGAGCCTTCTGGCAGAGGAAGCAGCCTTGCACATGGGAGATTACAAGGCATCAGTCTCACTGCCCTGCTGCTTCAGCCTGTCTCTGAGTGTCAAGGACCAGAAGTCTGAGCTATCACATGGGTGCAGGAGAGTGGGGCTATCTTTGTGTAGCAAAGAGTCAGATATTGAAGGACTGTATTCTCCAAAACCTGGGAACTGCGTTATGCTGACACTTCACTGTATTAGGTTAATCTTGAGGTTTTAAAGACACTTTCAGTTATACAACTTTGAAGAATAGTTTATGTGAATGTTTAATATAAAATATTATATGGTTAATGCTTAATATAAAATATAATATGAGTCAATTCTGACTCATAGTGACCCTCATTGGGTTTCCAAGGCTGTAAGTCTTTATGGAAACACACTACCTCTTCGTTCTTCCATGGAGTAGCTGGTGGATTCAGACCACTAACTTTTTGGTTAGCAGCCAAATCCCTTAACCAGTGCACCTCCAGAGTTCCTACATGAACCTTTAAAATAAAATATAATATGTTCTTGCATTTTTTGCTCAACTCTTTGCATGATCTGGATACCCTTGTAAGGAGCTCTGGTGAGGTACTGAATAAGGCACTTGACTGCTAACCAGTGTTTCAAAACCCACTAGCTGCTCCATGAAAGGAAGATTTACAGCTCAGAAACCCAATGAGGTTGCTATGAGTTGGAAACGACTCGATGGCAGTGAGTTTTGTTGTTGTTGTTGTTTGTTTGTTTAGCTACACTTGCAATGGTAAGTAAAAGCATAATCTATTTTCTGGATTGTAGCAGATTATAGGAGCTCTGGTGGCATAGTGCCTAAGGCATTTATTTGACTGCTAACCAGAAAGGCTGGCAGAAACCAAAACAACAAAATTCACTGCCATTGAGTTGATTCTGACTTACAGCAACACTATAGGACAGAGTGTCCTATAAGGTTTCCAAAGGTGTAAATCTTTATGGGAGAACACTGCCTCATCTCTTCCCCATGAACCTTCTGGTGTTTTCAAACTGCCGATCTTTTAGTTAGGAGCCGAATGCCTTAACCATTGCGCCACCAGACATCTTAAATTTGTGCTTCTTAATTTACTTTCAAAATTCTAAGCCCATTATGAAAAAGATGTGAAGAAACAGAGACCATTCCCTCTAAATATATTTCACTCTTCCTTGATGGAGTGTACTTATTTAAAGGCAGTTCTTTGTAAAACTTCACTCTCTCTACCCAGAGCAAGTGCTTTCCTCTTAGGTTATAACATCTTATCTTAAACTGTACCTGATTTATTTTGTATGACACTTTCATAATTGTTTTTGTTTAGTGGGAAATGTTTAGTTTTTCAGATATGTAGAGTCACTCTTCACAATCTCTTAAGTATTAAAAAGAGATAGCATTAGGACAAACATTGTGGATAACAATATGATACAAATTTATGCATGAGCTTTTAGTATATAGTTTTAGAAAACAGGGATGTCTAAGTTTTTAAATCTCAGTGCTGTACCCTGATCAATAGCCAGAAAGCATCCTGGGTGATCAAATATACATAATACCCTTTTATCTTGCATGAGAACAGAGGTGGGAAAAAAAAAAATCTGCTTTGAGTGGATTTCACATGATCTATATTATAAATGATTACATACTATAAGAGAAATTCCAGGCTGCATTATGTTTTATTTGCTCCTTTAAGTGTACCAAGGATTTAAAAAAAGAAAAGAAAACTCACTGCTGTCAAGCCGATTCAACTCATAGCAACCCTTCCTTGGGTTGCCAAGGCAGTATCTCTTCAGAAGTGGATAGCCCTATCTTCCTTCCAAGGAGTGACTGGTGGGTTCCAAGGATTAGGAATCTGTTTATTGGAGAGGGGTGTGAGAGCTGAAGGGTATGGGGCAGGGGAGGATGGAGGCTGGAGCTGCTCATTTGTTATAGGCATTAACAGAAAGGCTAAGAGTGAGAGGACACAATTTTTTGGTTGTAGAAAAAGGAGTGATGGTGACAAAGTGTATGGGGAAGGATATACAATAGATGTGAAACAAATTCTTTTTTAATGAGAATGGGCAGAAAAAGACATTAAAAAAAAGAGGTAGAAGAGTAGACAAAATACAGTAAGAAGAAGGTGAGTGATGGTCTTTCCACCATGAGTTACTCAGGAGCACCTGCGTTTCTTTTTTAAACATTTTGAAAATGACTCAGCTGAAGATATATATATATATATATATATATATATATATATATATATATATATATGCAAACCTATGAATTCCAGCTAATTTTATGCAAAATTGGGGCAGCTGCCTAACCAATTGTAAACTTAGCAGGCATCAAAATTTGGTTTCTTTTCTCTTGCACATGTTCTGAGTCTCTAATTCTGTTGTCAGTTTTTGGGAAGGTTGGTCTTACATGATGCCATAGTTATATAAATTTCATCTCAGATCAGAATTGGTCTTTGAAATTGCATCATTTTCAAGAGGATTGCATTTTCCTGACACTGAGCAGATCCTGTATACTGCCCAGTGAACTTCTTTTTAATCTGGCAGCATGCTTTTCAATTGAACAAGATAGCAGCAGACAGGCAGGCAGTGAAACCCAATCAGCAGGGGTTGACAGTAGCCCATTAAAAGTGTAAAGATAAGTCATGTCTTATTCGGAAGACTTTAGCTTTGTGAAGTAACAAAAGGACTTGCTGCTTGGCCTTGCTTGATGGGAGGTGGAACATGGGACAGAAACTCTGTCAAACAGTATCCTGTCTGTTGTCACAGAACTAGACAAATCAATTCCCGTAAGGACTAATACAGATTTCTGAAATGATTCTGAGTTTTAAAAGTTCACATTTGTATCACTTCCAGACCATGGCTTAATTTCTGTCAGTTGTGTTTAAATCTCCAAGACATTTAAAATGACTGAAGTGCCTTACTAAGCTTCTTTCTTCCCTCTGCCTAGGGATGTATCTATCTATCATTGTCCTCTTTACTTGAAGTTGCTACTATTGTGTTGCTAATGCTTGTTCTGTGGGAAAAAAAAAATCTAATACATAAACCTCAGTATTTTCCAGACTGAGGATATGTGTCATTTTATGGTCTGTGATGCCAGCTACTACATGAAAAGCCTGCTGGCAGTGCTGGTTTTTTTTTTTTTTTTTTTTTTAGCACATCACTTTTACTCAAATGATAACGTTTTCCTTTTCTTACATGCCCTTTCCTGGACTATCTATCACCTTCTGTTACTTTCCTTTGGCCTCTAAGCTCTCTACATGAAAACCTATGTGCTTTTTGATGTACCAGCAAGGGCACTTGAATGGAATATCTCAGATAACTTTACGGAGTGGCTAGTAAAAATTTGGAGACATATTTGTGATTGAGTCATCCAGTTTCATTAGTATATTGGAGCTTTGAGATAATCTAGGTCATTTCCTTCATGCCACAGAGTTCAGATGATTGTCAAGGATTACGCAGTTAGTTATCACAAAATAAGAGTGAAGACAGAATCTAAAAATCAAGAGATAACTAGACTCATAGAGCAGGTGATGATTCAATACAGTTATAAAGAATGAATGGTTAGGAGAAGAAATATAAGAAGGATTTTAGAGTAGCTGGAACAGCCAAAACCATTGTCTACAAGTAATTATGAGAGAGAGAAAAATACACACAAACTTAAAAAGAAATATAACTCCCACAATTCTTTTTCTCTTAAACTGTTCTTAAGCATGAAGCAACATATAATTTGACTTGCAGACAGCAAATCAAGGAGTCTTTTGCTGATAAATATTGCCTTTCAGCACTTTGCTCTGTGGATAATCTAGAAATTCTATTAATGTAATTTTGAGGGAAATATACATTGAGTGAAGGTATCTATCATTGAATTGTTATTTACCTGTCAACCTGAATGCTAAGTTTACTAAGCAGATTCTCACTGGAAGAAAAAACATGTAAAAGAATAATTATCCTGTGTTCAGTTGTAGTTGTTGTTATTAGATGCCATTGAGTGAGTTTGGATTCAGAACAAAATGCTGCCTGGTCCTGAACCATCCTCACTGTCCTTGCTATGTTTGAGCTCATTTTCGCAGTAACTGTCAGTCCACCTCACTGGCATTCTTTCTCTTTTTGGCTGACCCTCTTTTTTGCTTTGCCAAGCATGATGTCCTTCTCTGGGGACCAGTCCCTTCTGAAAACATGGCCAAAGTAAGTGAGATGCAGTTTCACCATCCTCCCTTCTAAGGAGCATTCTGACTGCACTTCTTCCAAGACAGATTTGTGCATTCTTTTGTCAGTCCATAGTATATTCAGTATTATCAATTCTTCATCAGTCTTCCATATTCATTGTCCAGCTTTGAGATGCATATGACGCAATTGAAAGTGCCGTGGTTTGGGCCAAGCATACTTTAGTGCTCAAAGTGACATCTTGCTTTTTATCACTTTAAAGAAGATTTTTGCAGCAGATTTGTCCAACACAATATGTTGTTTGATTTCTTCACTGCTGCTTCCATCAGTGTTGACTGTGGATCCAAGTAAAATGAATTCTTGACAACGTCTGTCTTGTCTCCATTCATCATGTTGCCTATTGGTCCAATTGTGAGGATTTTTGTTTTCTTTATGTTGAAGTGTAATACTTGCTGAAAGGTATAGTGTTTGATATTTATCAATAAAAACTTCAAGTCTTCACTTTCAGCAAGCAACATTGTGTCATCTGCATATTGCAGGGGCTCTTCCTCCAATCATGATGCCATATTCTTCTTCAAAGAGTCCAGATCTTGGAGTATTGCCTCAGAATACAGATGGAATAGTATGATGAAAGGATACAACTCTTATGCACACCTTCCCTTATTTTAAACCTTACAGTTTCCTATTGTTATGTTTGAACAACTACCTCTTGGTCTATGTGTAGGTATCTCATCAGTACAATTAAATGTCTGGAATTCCCATTTGTCTTAGACTGGGTTCTCTTCAGAGATAAAACCAGTGAAACACACACACACACACACATATGTATGTTTATTTATATATTTATGTTTATGTTTATGTTGTTGTTAGGTGCTACAGAGTCGATTCCAACTTATAGTGACCCCATGTACAATACAACAAAACACTGCCCTGTCCTGCTCCATCCTCTCAATCCTTACTATGTTTGAGCCCATCATTGCAGCCACTGTATCAATCTGTCTCGTTGAAGGTCTTCCCTCTTTTCTCTGATCCTCCACTTTAGCAAGCATGATACCTTTCTCCAGTGACTCGTCCCTTCTGACAACATGACCAAAGTATGAGAGATGATGTCTGGCCTTTCTTGCTTGTAAGGAACATTCTGGGGATATTTCCTCCAACACAGATTTGTTAGTTCTCTTTATACTACATTGGACATTCAGTATTCTTTGCCAACTCCAAAATTAACATGCATCAATTGTTCTGTGACCTTCATTGTTCATTGTCCAGCTCTTCTTACAAGCGTATGAGACTATTGAAAATACCATGGCTTAGCTCAGGTGCACCTCAGTCTTCAAAGTGAAATTTTTGCCCTTAACCCTTTAAAGAGGTCTTTTGCAGCAGATTTGTCCAATGCAATACATCATTTGATTTCTTGATTGCTGCTTCCATAGGCATTGATTGTGGATCCAAGTAAAATGAAATCCTTGACAACTTCAATCTTTTCTGCATTTATCATGATGAGGCTTATTGGTCCAGGACTTCTATTTTCTGTGTGTGTGTGTGTTTGTGTGTGTATGTGTTTGTATGTGAGTGTATGTATGTGTGTGTATAAAGAGAGAGAAAAAACAAGAGATTTGTCTCAAGGAAATGGCTCCCATGGTTATAGAGGCTGGCAAGTGCCAACTCTGTGGGTCAGATGTCAGGCTGGAGGCTTCTCCTGACATATGGAGATGCAGGGGCTGATGAACCCAAGATTGGTGGGTCATATTGCAAGCTACTGGCTCACAGGTTGCAGAGGGTGACAAATCTAAAATTGGCAGATAAAATGCAGGCTGGTGGCTCACAGGCTGCTGAAGTTAACAAATCCCAAAATCAGCAGGCAATACGGTGGGCCACTGGTGCAAGTCCAAAGATCCAAAAGCAGATGATAATGAGCCAGATACAGGATCCAGATAGAGCAAAATGTGGAGAGCTTTACCAGAATGTCCATATATATTGGGTGCAGACCATATCTCCAATGATATTCATGATATCATACAATTATTGTACAATAATTTCTATGTTCTGTTTGATCACCTTTCTTTGGAATGGACACAAATATGGATCTCTTCTAGTCCATTGGCTATGTAGCTGCCTTTTAGATTTCTTGGTGTAGATAAAGGATTGCTTCCAGCATTGCGTCTTTTTGCTGAAACATCTCAATTGGTAATCTGTCAATTCGTCGAGACTTGTTTTTCACCAATGCCTTAAGTACAGCTTTGGACTTCTTCTTCCAATGCCATAAGTTCTTGATTTTATGCTACCTCCTAAAATGTTTCAACATTGACCAGCTCATTTAGATACAATGACTTTGTATATTTCTTCCATCTTTTTCGATGCTTCCGGTGTCATTCAATATTTTGTCCATAGCATCCTTAAATTTTCCAATTTGAGACTTTAATTTTTTCTTCATCTCTTTCAGCTTGAGAAATGTCAAGCATGTTCTTTCCTTTTGGCTTTCGAACTCCAAGTCTTCGCACATTTTATTATCATACTTTATCTTCTCTAGATGGCCTTTGAAGTGCTCCAGAAAGAGTAAAATTTATGACATTTAAAGGTAGAATGTATTTTCTGTTCAAAACTGAACATTGGAAAGTGTTTGGTTTTGATACAAATTAAGGCACTCTCACCCATCCAACAGAGTCACATTGCAGTGTACCCCATTAAATTTTACAACTCTGCTGGGCTAATTAACTGCAAATATTCTAAAAGATATTATTTATTTTGAGTTTTGTGTCTATATTTAACAAGGAAGACCCTTTGTATTCAAGTTAAATATCATTATTCAGTGAGAAGAATTCTTAAAAAAATGCTATGAAGTAGCACTTTCTATAAATGGGAGCAGAATGCAGAAACATGGGATTTCCTCCTTTTACCATTACTTTCCAAGAATTGACATATACAGATTGCAAATGATTGAACAAACAGAATTTGTTCTCCAAATAGCATGGAAACCTGTTATTTTAAAAAGCTTTCAGTGCAATTAATTTCTAAAAACTTAAAAACATTGCCTTTATCCCTCCTTATCATTTAAACACTCAGTTAAATTATTTTGTATTTAGAAAAGAGAAAAGGAAAATGAGGGAGGTTTTTTTTTTTTTTTTTTTTTTTTGTTAGCATTAGAGTACTTTGAAATATTAATGGTGGTAATAATTGTTGTTATGTGCCATCGAGTTGGACCTGACTCATAACGACCCATCCTTGGGTTTTTGAGGTGGTATCACTATGGAAGTAGATGGCCCAACCTTCCTTCTGAGGAGTGGCTGGTGAGTTTGAACCGCTAGCCTTCTGGTTAGCAGTCAAGTGGCTTAGGCACTATGCTACCAGAGCTCCTGGTGGTAATAATACATACATATATACCAGTTGTCATCAAGTTGACTCTGACTTAAGCTAATCCTTTGTGCATCAGAGTGAAAAGTGCTGTATAGAGTTCTCAATAGTTGTGATCTTTTGAAAATTGATGGCCAGACCTTTCTTCTGAGTTATCTCTGAGCAGATTTGAACTTCCAACTTTGGTTAACAGCCCAGCTTGTTAACTGTTTGTACCAACAAGGGGTTGTAATAGCATTAACTAATATCTAATTACTCCTTTGTAAGTGCCAGAACTATGCTAACCACTTCACTTTGATTGGGTAATTTAATCTTTTCAACCATATGAGGTAGGTATGAATATTGTCATCTGCTTTCCATAGAAGGAGAAACAGATTTAAAGGAAATGATTTGCTTGCCTAGAGTTCCACAACTGAGTAATAGAACTGAGATTCAAACCAGGGTTTCAAGCTGGTACATTCCTGTCCAAGCCCCTGCTAAGAATTGCATTTCCTCCCCAAATTTACTGAATCAGAATGTACACTTTACGATTGTTAAAATGTAGATTCTCATTCAGTTTATACTCAGAAGTGGATTAAACCAAAATGAACCTATTCAAAGCTCTGATTGAAAACCAGACAATCTAACTACCAGCTGTACTCCTCCTTGGGAGTTAAAGTACTTGGTACATTCTTTCTTAGAAAGCAAAATTAACGTATTCCCCATATGATGTTCTTTATAAATATATTCATTTTCTTTTTCTTTTTTGTGTTATATGTGTGAAGACCTATCTTTCTTAACCTTTTAATTCATCATTCTAGTTTTATTTTTAATATGCTTACACTCAAAGGGAGAACAGTTAATTGAAAATCAATATAGGACTCTCACTTATAAACAAATGATCATATATTTGCTGTGCCTGATTAGAAAAAAAATATATATGATTTGTTTGGTTTCAGTTATTTCCATTTAAATTGGTTTATTCCTAATTTGGAGGAGAATCTGATTTTATTTTAATTTCTATAAAGTCAAACAACCAAACCAGTTGCTATCAAGTCCATTCCAACTCTTGGTGAACCCAGGTGAGCAGAACTGCACTCCATAATGGCTTTGATCTTTTAGAAGTAGATTGCCAACCTTTCAGATACTGGTCTGGCATTTAACCACCAAGGTCCTCCAATCACTATAAAGGGGTATAAAATTAGGGAAAAAATAAAACAAAACTAATGAACAGCAGCTATTTTTCCATACTCCAAATACATTTCAAGAGATTAACTTGCTTCTTCAAAAATTTAATAATTTTTAATAACCTTGACACTAAGTTTTCAGACTCCCCTAAAAGGCAAAATGAGATCCCAAATGTAGTTGTTAATGGAGGTACCACTGACAATAGAAGTATAAATGTACTTTCATACCACACACATAATTTTAAAATTTAATTTAATTTGAATTTGTAAAGCAAATAATGCTTGTACTAACCAAGTTTTTAAATCGAACCCACAATTGTTTTTCAGGTAGGTAAATAATCTAGTTGTACTTTATAGAATTGCTTCTTAATTTTCAAAGTTGCTAATTTTCAAAGGCTTTTTTTTTTTTCTTTTTTATTAAACTGAACTACATGTGTATATTATTAATATGTTGTTTTTTGTTTCAGGGATAAAGAACAAAGGTTGACAGGTGAATTATTCCTCAAGTGTGAAAATGAGGATTTTATACCAGAAATCTGGCTCTTAATCAGAAAAATACTTTTAAGCTTGAAAAGAGTTTCAACATCCATGACTTCCCAAAAAGAAATGGAGAATTTTATGAAATGTTTAGAGCTTTTGAGCATCTTCATTTTGAACCATTAATAGTTTTTGCAGAATTGAGAAAAAAAAAAGATTGAAAGTAAATTAATCTTGCATATTAAATGCATAGATAAATATGTACACAGAGATTTATATCTATATAAATTGAATAAGTATGTACAATTCTAAAAAGATCAATAGAACACCACCAGATGGAGTTTTAGTTTGCAAATAAGATGAAATCATATAATAGGTACAGTTAGTAGGCTAAATTTGATTAGCTAAATTGCATGTTAATAAAAAGCAATGACTGTATTTTCAGTAGGAAAGAGCCATAAAATTATTTTGCCATATTATTCCTAAAGATGTATGTTAAATAAGAGTAATCTTACAGTAATCTCAGCTATTGCTTATTATTAAGATTCATGTAGATTCAGTTTTTGAAGCTGCATGAAATGTTGCAGGCATGTGTTGGAAAGAATCTTTACACTTTAATGAGGATGTGAAATGTTCAAAATGCACCTTGTTGTTAGTTGCCATCAAATTCATTAGGACTTGTGGTGATCTCAGGTGTACAGAATAGAGTATTCAAGGCTGTGACCTTTACAAAGCAGATTGCCAGTCCTCCTCTGAGGTGCCTCTGGCTGTTTGAACTGCCAACTTTTCTGCTGGTAGCCAAACGTTTAACCCTTTGTATCACCCAGGGAGGCATACCTACAATATGTTGCTGTTGTCATCATTAGTTGTCATTGTTAGATGCTGTCAAGTCATCTCCAACATGCAGCAGAACAAAACACTGCTGAGTCTTGTGCCAACTTCATAATCCCTACTATACCTGAGCCCATCACTGCACCCACCATGTCAATCCATCTTGTCAAGGGCCGTCCCCTATTTCGTTGACCATGCACTTTACCAGGCATAACATCCTTCTTCAGAGAATGGTCCCTTCTGACAACATGACCAAACTAGGTGATACAAAGTCTGGCCATTCTAACTTCCAAGGAGCATTCTGGCTGCACTTCGTCCAGGACAGATCTGTTAGTTCTTTTAGCAGGCCACAGTACTTTCAGCATTCTTTGCCAACACCACAAGTCAAAAGCATCAAATCTTCTTTGGTCTTCCTTATTTATTGTCCAGCTCTCACATGCATATGAGGTGATTGAAAATACCATGGCTTGGGGTGCATCTTAGTCTTCAAGGAGACATCTTTGCTCTTCAGCACTTTAAAGAGGCCTTTTGCAACAGATTTGCCCAATGCAATAAGTCTTTTGATGTCTTGACTACTGTTTCCCTTGGTGCTGATTATAGAACCAAGCAATATGAAGTCTTTGACAACTTCAATCTTTTCTCCATCTATCATGATGCTGCTTATTGGTCCAGTTGTGAGGATTTTTGTTTTCTTTATATTGAAGTGTAATCCATACTGCGGGAGCTCTGGTAGCATAGTGGCTAAGGCACTTGACTGCTAACCAGAAGGCTAGCGGTTCAAACCCACCAGCCACTCCTTGGAAGGAAGGTTGGGCAATCCTACTTCCATAGTGATACTGCCTCGGAAACCCAAGGAGGGGTCGCTATGAGTCAGGGCCGACTCGACAGCAAATAACAACAATCCATACTGCAGACTGCAGTCTTTAATTTTCATCAGTAAGTGCTCCAAGTCATCCTCACTTTCAGCAAGCAAAGTTGTGTCGTCTGCATATCTCAGGGTGTTAATGAGCCTTCCGCCATTCCTGATGCCACGTTCTTATTCATATAGTCCAGCTTCTGGGATAATTTGCTCAGCATACAGATTGAATAAGTCAGGTGAAATGATAAAACCCTGATGCACTCCCTTCCTGATTTTAAACCATACAGTACTTCCTTGCTCTGTTCAAATGAGAGCCTCCTGGTCTATGTACAGGTTCCTCATGAGTACAATTAAGTGTCCTGGAATTCCCATTCTTCTCAATGTTATCCACAATATGTTATGATTTACAAAATAGAATGCCTTTGCATAGTCAACAAAACACAAGTAAACATCTTTCTGGTAGTCCTTGCTTTAAACCAAAATCTGTCTGACATTATTAGCTCACAGCACTTCCCTTTCTGAATCCAGCTTGCATTTCTAGAAGCTCTCTATGTACTGCTGCAATCATTTTTGAATTATATTCAGTAAGATTTTACTTGCATGTGATATTAATGATGTTGTTCCATAATTTCCACATTCTGTGGGGTCACCTTTCTTTGGAATGGGTACAAATATGGATCTCTTCCAGTAAGTTGGCCAGGTAGCTATCTTCCAAATCACTTGGCATAGATGAGTTAGTGCCTCCAGCTCAGCATCCATTTGTTGAAACATCTCAATGGGTATTCCATCAATTCCCGCAGCCTTGTTTTTCCCTAATTCCTTCAATGCAGCTTCAACTTTCTCCTTCGGTACCATTGGTTCTTGATCATATGCCACCTCCTGAAAAAGGATGATCATTGATCAATTATTTTTGTTATAGTGACTCTGTATTCCATCCATCTTCTTTGATGTTTCCTGCATCATTTAACATATTGCCTATGGAATTCTTCAATATTGCAATTTGAGGCCTAAATTTTTTCCTCAGTTCTTTCAGCTTGAGAAATGCAGAGCATGTTCTACCCTTCTAACACTCCAACTCCAGGTCTTTGCACATTTCATTATAATAATTGACTTTGTCTTCTCAAGCTGCTCTTTGAAATCTTCTGTTCACCTCTTCTATCCTGTCGATTCTCCCATCTGCTTTAGCTACTCTTCATTCAAGGGCAAGTTTCAGAGTCTCTTCTGACATACATTTTGGTCTTTTCTCCTTTTTCTGTCTTTTTAATGACCTCTTACTTTCTTCATGGATGATGTTATTGATATCATCCCACAGTTCCTCTGGTTTTCGGTCATGGCATTCAATCCATCGAATCTATTCTTTAGATGGTCTCTAAATTCAGGAGGAATATAATCAGGGTCATATTTTGGCTCTTGTGGACTTCTTTTAATTATCTTCAGCTTCAACTTGAGCTTGCATATGAGCAGTTGATGGTCTGTTCCACAGTCACCTCCTGGCCTTGTTTGGGCTGAAGATACTGAGTTTCTCCATCACCACAGATGTAGTCAATCTGATTCCTGTGTACTCTGTCTGGCGAAGTCCATGTGTGTAGCCACCGTCTGTGTTGTTGATAAAAGGTATTTGCAATGAATAAGTTGTTGAGCTTGCAAAAGTCTATCATGTGATATCCACCAACATATCTATCACCGAGGTCATGTTTTCCAACTATAGGTGATTCTTCCTTGTTTCCAACTTTTCCATTCCAATCACCAGTAATAATTAACACATCTTGATCACATGTTCAGTCAATTTCAGACTGAAGAAATTGGTAAAAATCTTCAATTTCTTCATCTTTGGCTTTGGTGTTTGGTGCATAAATTTAATAATAATAGTATAAACTGGTCTCCTCATAGGCATATGGATATTATCCTATCACTGACAGCATTATACTTCAGGATAGATCTTGAAACATTCTTTGTGGTGATGAGTGCCACACCATTCTTCTTCAATTTGTCATTCCCTGCATAGTAGATCATATGGTTTTCTGATTCAAAATGACCAAACCAGTCCATTTCAGCTCACTAATATGTAGGATATCAATCTTTATGTGTTCCATTTCATTTTTTACAATCTCTAATTTTCCTAGATTCATACTTTGTATATTCCATGTTCTGATTATTAATGGATGTTTGAAGCTGTTTCGCCTCATCTTGAGATGTACAACATCAGCAAATGGGGGTCTTGAAAGCTTTACTCTATGCACATCATTAGGTCGGTTCTACTCTAAGAAGGCAACTCTTCTCCAGTCATATTTTGAATGCCTTCAGACCTGAAGGGCTCATCTTCCAGCACAATATCACACAATAGTTCACTGCCATTCGTAAGGTTTTCCCTGGTCAACTCTTTGAGAAGTGGATGGTCTCCTCCTTCTTCCAAGTCTGTCTAAGTCTAGAGGCTCCCCTGAAACCGACCCACCATGGACAACCCTGCTGAAATTTGAAACACCAGTGGCATAGCCTCCAGCATACAATATAGTAGTATGCAAAAAATTAGAAACTGTTGTTCCCTCTTTGTCATCAAGGAATCCCTGGGAGGTACACTCAGCTACTAACTGGAAGGTTGGTAGTTTGAATCTATCCAGAGATATCTTGGAAGAAAGGTCTTGTGATTTCCTTCCAAAAGGTCATGTTGTTGTTAGGACACTGCCTAACGCTGCTCCATCCTCACAATCACTGCTATGTTTGAGCTCATTGTTACAGCCATGTGTCATTCCAACTCGGTGAGGGTCTTCCTCTTTTTTACCAAGCAGGATTTCTTCCTCAGGGACTGGTCCATACTGATAACAATGTACATGAGACAAATTCTCACCATCTTCAGTTCTCAGGAGCATTCTGGCAATACTTCTTTCAATACAGAATATGTTCATTCTTCTGACACTCCAGGGTATATTCAATATTTTTCACCAACCCCATAGTTCAAAGGCATCTATTCTTCTTCGATTTTCCTTATTCATTGTCCAGCTTTCACATGCATATGAGGTAATTGAAAATACCATGGCTTGGGTCAGGCACACCTTAGTCCTCAAGTAACAACTTGAGTTCATAGCCATTGAAAACTCTATGGACTAGAGTTCTGCTCTGACACACACAGTTTCCATGAGTTGGAATAGACATTAAGGCAACTGATTTGTTTAGTCATAAGGATCACAATCACACAAATGTGTGAAATACTTCTGGCTTTCTAGAACTTTCTCTCTTGTCATGGTCCTCAACTTCTGGGTCAGGGGTTCTCAAAATGTTGCCTTCAAACTACCACCAGCAGCAAAAACTACCAGCAGCAGCAGCAGCAAGAACCGTGAATTTGTTAGAAATCCAAATCCCACAAGTTCTTGGGATGGCGTCTAGAAATCTGGCTTCTAACAACCTCTCCAGGTGATTCTGATGTATGCTATAATTTAAGAAACAGTGTCTTGAGCATCATTTCCTAATTTACCCCAATTCCTTAGTATCTTTGTGTTACCACCCCTCAGAGCCTAATTTCCCCTACCAGCCCTAACTGTCCCAGCAGCCTTCCCTTTCACCAGTTGCAAAAGAACTATTGTCTCAAATTTCCTAGGTAACATATCTGCTCTTTAACAGAACATTCTAGAATAAATTATCAAACCAATGGTGCCTTTACAATTCTCTGGATACACTGTATTTTTCTTCTCATCTCTAAGCTTTTATATAATCAGTTTATTTGCCTGTACTATTCTTCTGCCCATGCTGCTCCTGTGCAATGCTAATCTCTGCTTTGAGAATAAGCCAGTCTGTTTGCACCTGTAGGAAAATTTCCTGTATATTCTTCACTTTCCATCTCTATGCATCCTCCCAGATTCATCCCCTAGACATGGGTAATCACCCTTTTCCTTTTTTTTCTTCTTTTGCGTTCCATCTCTCTCCTTCTCTTAGTACTTATCACAAGGTATTGTTGGTGTTGCTATTATTATTATTACTATTTTGGTATATGTATCCTTGTTTTATTCATAGACATGGCTCTTTTTAGGTAAATTTTATTTATTTTTTATATCTCCAGGACTTAACACATGTTTGGCAAATACCAAGTGTGGTAGAAGCAGATCAAGTGTGTTGTGTTCAGCCCCTATATTACATAGCTGTAATGAGATCAACTGCATGTTAATGATGACAAGCTATTATGTAAAGAACCTTGAAAATGTAGGAAGATGATGTTATTGGCTATAGTAAGAAATTACACTCAGTACCCAGATGCTAGGAGCTCTGGTAGCTTAGTGCCTAAGGCACTTGACCGCTAAGCAGAAGGCTGGCGGTTCAAGGAGCCACCAGCCACTCCTCAGAAGGAAGATGGGGCAATCTACTTCCATAGTGATACCACCTCAAAAACCCAAGGAGGGGTCACTATGAGTTGGGTCCCACTCGTCGACTCGTAACAACAACAACAACACCCAGATGCTAAGAGCTCTGGTGGCGTAGTGCCCAAGGCATTTGATTGCTAACCAGAAGGCTGGTGGCTCAAACTCACCAGCCACTCCTCGGAAGGAAGACTGGGCAATCTACTTCTGTAGAGATACTGCCTCAGAAACCCAAGGAGGGGTAGCTATGAGACAGATCCAACTCAAGGCAGTGAGTTTGTTTGTTTGTTTTTGATGCAGATGTTAGAATCAAGTGATGTGACTTCCTAAAAGCAGTTTCTGCAGCTAGTTAAGGAGATCATCATTTGACTTTTCTAAGAACTCTCACCAGCCACTCTTCAGAAGGAAGGTTGAACAATCTACTTCTGTAGTGGGAAACTGAAGGAGGGGTCATTATGAGTAGGGTCCGACTCCACGGCATATAAGAACAACAACAACAAGAATTGATGACAAACTCTGGTAGTGTAGTGCCTAAGGCATTTATTTGACTGCTAACCAGAAGGCTGGTGGTTCAAGCCCACCAGCCACTCCTCGGAAGGAAGATGGGGCAATCTACTTCTATGGTGATACCACCTTGGAAACCCAAGGAGGGTTCGATTATTTGCACTATGCATGAGTGAAGTCTAAATTTTAGAATTTTAGTGTTCAAATGTTTATTTTCTCCAAAACTGTAACCCAGTCTTCTTTCGGACAACTTCAAGAAGTTCATGATAATGATTTATGGCCTGTATGAACCAATGGACACCTGAATATTGTAGCAGCTTAACAGGACTAATTTTCAAGGCCTTCAATGTTGATGACCAGCTAAAGCCCATTGACATGTAGGAAAAAAAACAGTTTCAGCTCAGCCTTGTGGAAACTTATGTAACTCAATCTGAGTAACACAATCCTTTTTCTCTACCAAGACAATCTCCAAACCTTTTCATTCTCTAAATTTTTCTTTCTAGTCTTAATTAAGGAGCTCTGGTGGTGTGGTGTGTAAGGCATTTGACTGCTAACCAGAAAGTTGGTGATTCAAACCCACCAACTGCTCTGCAGAAGGAAGATGGACCAATCTACTTCCGTAAAGATCTACCACCTTGGAAACCCCATGGGGGTTGCTATGAGTCAGACTTGACTCTATGATAGTGAATTTGGTTTTGGTTTTGGTTTTAGTCCTAATTAGAATTTTTATCTGCTTTATCCCAGTCTCCATAATTTTCAATACATGATACATCTTTCACTCATTCTCTTTTTTTTGACCATTTTTAAGATACAGATAAAATTAGGCAGAAAGTACAGAGTTGCAATATATCCTTTTTCCTCTTGCTTACTGTTTCTTCCATTATTAACACCTTACATTCTTGTGGTACATTTTTTTTACAGTTGATGAATCAACATCACGAAGGTATTATTCACTAAATTCCATAGGTTACTTTGTGATTAGGTTCTGATAAGTCAGTGACCCTATATTCAAGAGAACAAACACTTCCCTCTCCTGAGCCATCCTCCCAATCATTGATATGTTTGAAGCCATTGTTGTAGCCGTTGTGTCAATCTATACCATTGAGGGTCTTCCTCTTTTTCACTGATCCTCTACTTTACGTGATATTCTTCTCCAGGGACTTGTCTTCCTGATAGCAAGTCCAAAGTATAGGAGACAAAGTCTTGCCTTCCTCCCTTCTAAAGAGCATTCTGGTTACACTTTTATCCCAGATGGATATGTGCATTCATCTGGCACTCCATGGTATATTCAACATCCTTCACCAACCCCATAATTCAAAGGCAAACATTCTTTGATCTTCCTTATTCATTGTTCAGCTTTCACATGCATAGGAGACCATTGAAAATACCATGATTTGGGTCAGGCAGTTCTCAAGGTGACATCTTTACTCTTATACACTTTAAAGAGGTCTTTTGTAGCAGATTTGCCCAGTGCAATACTTTGCTTGGCTTATTTATCACTGTTTCCATGAGTGTTGATTGCGGATCCAAGTAAAATGATATCCTAGAAAACTTCAATCTTTTTTTCATTTATCAAGATGTTGCTTATTGGTCCAGTTGTGAAGATTTTTATTTCCTTTATGTTGAGGTGTAACCCATACTGAAGGCTGTAGTCTTTGATCTTCATTAGGAAAAACTTCAAATCCTCTTTGCTTTCAGCAACAAAGGTTGAGTCATCTGTATGTCATAGGTTGTTCATGAATGTTCCTCCAATCCTGGTGCCATATGTTCTTCTCCATGTAATCCAGCTTCTCAGGGTATTTCCTCAGCACAGATTGAATAAGTGTGGTGAAAGGACTGCCTCTTTGTCTATGTGTAGTTTCCTAACGAGCACAAATAAGTATTTTGGAATTCCCATTCTTTACAATGTTATTCATAATTTGATATGATCCACACAGTCAAATGTCTTTGCATAGTCAATAAAAAACAAAGAAACATCTTTCTGATTTTCTCTTCTTTCAGCCAAGATCCATATGGCATCAGCAATGACATCCCTCATTCCACACCCTTTTCTGAATTGATCTTGAATTTCTGGCAGTTCCTTGTTGATGTATTGCTGCAATAGTTTTTAAAAAGTCTTCAGCAAACTTTTACTTGTATTTGATATTAATTTTCTTCAATAATTTCTGCATTTGGTTGGATCATATTTCTCTAGGATGGATGCAAGTGTGGCTTTCTTCTAGTCAGTTGGCCAGATAACTGCCTTCCAAATTTCTTGGCATAAATAGTGCGACCTTCTAGAGTTGCATCCATTTGTTGAAACATCTCAATTGTTGTTCACCAATTTATGAGGCCAACACCACAATTCAAATGCATCGATTCTTCTGTAACCTTCTTGTTCATTGTCCAGCTCCCACATGCATATGAGGCATTAGAAATTATCTTAGCTTGGGTCATGCACACCTTAGTCATCAAAGTAACATCTTTGCTCTTTAACACTTTTAAGAGGTCTTTCATAGCAAATTGACCTAGTTTTTTGATTACTGACTGCTGCTTCCATGGGTGTTGGTTGTGGGGCCAGGTAAAATGAAATGCTCGACAACCTCAATATTTTCTCCACTTATCATAATGGTGCTTATCGGTCCAGTTGTGAGGACTTTCCTTGTCCTTATATTGAGATGTAATCCATACTGAAGGGTGTAGTTTTTGATCATCATCAGTAAGTACATCAAGTTCTCTTCACTTTCAGCAAGCAAGGTTGTGTCATCTGCATATCATAGGTTGTTAATGAGTCTTATTGCAATCCTAATGCCACGTTCTTTTCCATATAGTCCGACTTCTCAATGTATATACTCAGCATACAGATTGAATAAATCTGGTGCAAAGATACAACCCAGATGCAATATCTCCTTATTCTGTTCGAATGACTGCCTCTTTGTCTATGTACAGGTTCCTCATGAGCACAATAAGTGTCATGGAATTCCCATTCTTCATAATGTTATCCATAATATGTTATGATCCACACAATTGAATGCCTTTATATAGTCAATAAAACACAGCTAAACATCTTTTTGGTATTCTTTGAAACAAGATACATCTGACATAAACAATGATATTCTTCATTCCACATCCTCTTCTAAATCCAGCTTGAATTTCTGCCAGTTCCCTATCAATATAATACTGCAAATGTTTCTGAATTATGTTAAGCAGAAATCTACTTGCACGTAATATTAATGATATTGAACAATATCATTAATTGAGCAATAATTTCTGCTTTCTGCTGGATCACATTTCTTTAGAATGGGGATAAATATAGATCTCTTCCAGTCAATTGACCAGGTAGCTGTCTTCCAAATTTCTTGGCATAAGCAAGTGAGTACCTCCAGTGCTGCATCCATTTGTTGAAGCATCTCAATAGTTATTCCATCAATTCCTAGAGTCTTGTCTTTTGCCAATTCCTTCAGTGCAGCTTGGATTTCTTCCTTCAAAACCATTGGTTCTTGACCATATGCTAATTCCTAGAATGATTTAACATCAACCAATTCTTATTGGCACAGTGACTCTCATTTACTTTCAATGCTTTCCTCATCATTCAATATTTTTCCCATAGAATCCTTCAAATTAAGACTGGATGTTAATTGCTTTTATAACCATTAGAAAGTCCATTACTTTTTCAGTATCATAGAGGGAAAAAAGAAGCCATATCTGCCACACAAAAAACTCTTTCATGTGTTTATTTCTTAAACTCTAAAAGAATTAATGAAGAATTCATAGGTGAGTCTAGGTCTTTGGAATAGAGTATTTATTCACCTTTATCTTGACATTTATTACATTTCTGTGTCATATTGATTTAGCAGAGATTACTTTAAATCTCAGTCTTGGGTATAAATTTATATGACCCACTCAGTCTGTTATATCTTTTTAAACAGAAGAGCATTCTGTCATAGGTTATCTCAAGTCTTGTCATTTGTCTGAAGCTTAATGAGTTCTGAGTAGTGTTGAGTAAAGAAAAGATCAGACAGAGATGCAGTTAATCAGAAAAGGACTGGCAAAGAGGAGGAAGAGAGTTCTTTGGGTGGGTTATAGCTTAGAAGCAGGACTCTGTGAGTCATAAGTGAAAATAATGAACAGATGGGGAGACTGCACTCATGTTAACAACAATGCCTAAGCAGAGCTAACTTTTCCTGATCAACTTAGTGTAGGTACAGAACTTAACTTCCTCTGAGTTTTATGTTCTTTTTGTTTTTCCCTAATTTGCTTCTCAGACTTAAAATTCTTAGAGCTTTCTTTGAGAGTAGATGTATTCGAACAGTGGGACAAATCCTATCAATAAATTATCATTTAGGATTTGTGGAAGCCTGGAAATTCTGGTACTTTTGAGAAATTAGTAACAATAGTTTCTATAGCAATATTAAAATCAAGCCCAATTTGTGACTAGGACAAGTAAAGTTATTGTTACTTGTTTTTGACTGTTTCCTTAGTGATAAGAGAAATCTATAATTAATTAACAGCCTATTACAATGGTTATTTCTGGGTTATCACTCAACAAAACATAAAATAATTTTTTGAGCTACATAAAAAATGGAACCTTCCAACTCTATTTAAAATCATTTGTAACATGCAAGGTGGCCTATAAAGATAAAATAATAATGAAAGAGGTCATGTAAGTTACTTAGCAAAGCAGTCATTCTTCCACTGAGAATAAAGGGTAGAGTTAGCAATGATCTATCAACCTACAATGCTGATCATTACCTTTTCCAAATGTCTCTAAGAATAAAAACACACACTAAATTAGTATGATCTTAATTCTATTTTCCTGTTATAGAATAATCAATGGGTCATTTGTCTTTGACCTTAATCCCCCCAAAAAAAAAAATAGTAAAAGATTCAATACCTCATTAGACAACAATAGCGTAAGAAACATTTTGGGAAAATAATCTATTGCAATATATAAAATTTCTTTCAGGATTAATTATAAATGTTCTATTCCTTTCATATTGATATTTTTCATTATGAGTACTGACAATAATACAATTGAATTTTCAGATTTTCAAATGCTTAATAAACATTTTATCATTTTGAACCAAATTAGCGCCAAATTCTCATCATGTTTATAACGTTTCAAAGTGAAAAATTCTCAGAGGAAATTTGTTTTTGGAGGAAGTTTAGAAAGTTACTTTTATTTTGGAATGCTCAAAAGCTTTTGATTAGGTATGTTCATGAGTGTTTCATCTGGATGCTAATCTGTTATCAAAATTGGCCGTATTATAAAATGTATGTTGTGAATGTGTTTATGTAGATATATATCTATATATATACACATACAAACACACACATAAAAATAAGAGGTCTTGTAGCATACTGCCTAAGGCATTTGACTGCTAACCAGAAGGCTGATGGTTCAAACCCACCAATCACTCCTTGGAAGGAAGGTTGGGCAATCTAATTCCATAGTGATCTCACCTCAGAAACTCAAGGAGGGGTCGCTATGAGTCAGATCCTACTCGATGGCAGTGAGTTGTGTTTTTTTTTTTAAATATATATATATATGTATGTATGTTGTTGTTGTTGTTATGTGCCATCATATCCCCAAGTTATTAACTTGATAAGGAGCTGTTACATGGTAATAACCACTGTATGTAGAATGCCAAAGGAACTCTGGTTGTATAGTGAGTAAGGCATTTGACTGCTAACCAGAAAGTTAGTGGTTCAAACCTACCAGCTGCTCAACGAGGGGAAGATGAGGCAGTCTACTTCCATATAGATAGGTAGCCTTGAAAACCCAAAGGGGGTTGCTTTGAGTATAAATTGACTCAAAAGCAGTGGGTTTGGTTTTTGTTTTAAATAGAACTCAAGTATATACAAAGCCAATAAATCTTGGCATTGGTGACACTTTTTTATTTTTATTTATTTTATTTTCTTTAAAAAATGGGAATTTATTGCTTGACAGTTTTAAAGGTTAGGCTAGGGGAAAAAAAAAAAAAAAAAAATCCAGATTCAAACATGTTCTATGGACATCCTTTTATTATGCCTTAAACAGGACAAAGACAAAAGAAAGAAACTCATCTAGGATGAAGGACACCATGAGTGTGTACACAGTGCAGAAGTTGAAGGGAGGCTGCTGATTCACAGCTATGAGGCTAATTATATAGGATAGAAAACAAAGGAAATCATAACAAAATCAGATTGGTGGCAGGTCAGTTCAGCAGGACTGCAAAAGTGGGAAAAAGACCATGACTGGGTTATGTGCACAATCAAAGGTTAAAAACGGTTCTTGGATTGGTTCTGGAGATTGACCACCTGGCTATGTGGTGATCAGGGTATGAGTATGACCATATGGCCTGTTGTTGTTGTTATATGCCGTTGAGTTGGACCCGACTCATAGCGACCCCTCCTTGGGTTTCCAAATGGCCTAGTCAGCTACAAAATGGCTACAAGACAATACCAGGACTCCAGACTTTAACTTAAATAACATGTGGCTGTTTTTGGTAAATCTTTAAAGACACACCCAAGCCAGTTCCCTAGCCCTTTGTGTGAGCATAATCTACTTTCAACTACACTCTTCCCAAGAACAAACTGCCTCTCCAAGTCTTCCCCAGCTTACCTATGTACAGGCACATTGCTGGATTAATGATCAGAAAGAATTCAAATGGCATCTGAATGTATGTCAAAACTCAAAATGGAATTAAGAACCCCTGCTGTAGACTGCAGCATTCTACAAACCAAGTGCTTTAGAATTTAACTATAATACAAGGCCAAAAGTCTAAGTCAGGACATCAGCTCCAGGGGAGGTCCCTCCCTCCAGGTTGGTAGCACCAGTAGTTCCTTGGTACCTGATAATGTTTCATGAGGAACATTTCTTCAGGGAATTATTCTATCCAAATCTGTAAGAACCTCCTGGATGATTCTTGTGAGGAAATTGTTGTTATTGTTCTCTCTGCTCTGGTAGTGTAGTGCCGAAGGCACTTAACTACTAACCAGAAGGCTGGTAGTTCAAACCCACCAGTCACTCTTTGGAAGGAAGGTTGGGCAATCCACTTCCATAGTGATACTGCCTCAGAAACCCAAGGAGGGGTCACTATGAGTCGGGTCTGACTCGGGCACATAACAACAACAACAACAACTACCATTGTAGAAAATGTAAAACAAAAACGTCTGTAACTTTGAAGTTTCAGGTAATTTCCGCCCAGTTACATTTTAAGTTCTTACTCTGTTTAAACTCTGAGGAAGCTATAGAGAAGAAACTAGAAGAGCAGGGAGGTAAACTTTAAGCACAGAGACCAATTCAGATAAAACCTGTAAGAACAGAGCAGAGAGAAAGAAGAAAGTGTTATTTTAGGAAAAGAATATCAAGATACATAAATTATGCATAATAACCATTTCTCACTTTAGTTTTTGAATTAGGATTAGTTTAGAACTCATCCAAACATTTATTAGTATAAGATTAGTCCAAACTGCTACAATGTAATTTTGAGAAGAAATAGATTTCTTGCTCCTAGGTCTTTTTATGCTGGGCCATGAAAATTTGAGAAATAAATAAGGAAATAGCCCTTAGCAGTCTTCTCAGTCTCTGTCTACTCCTTTCTTATCTCGTCATTAGGTGCTATGGAGTCTGCTTCTACTTATAGTGACCTTATGCACAACAGAAGGAAACCCCACCCTGCCCTGCACCGTCCTCACTATCCTTGCTGTGCTCGAGCCCATCATTGTAGCCAATGTGTCAATCCATCTCATTGAGGGTGTTCCCCTTCTTCACTGACCTTCTTCTTTATCACACATGATATCCTTCTCCAGAGAATGGTCCCTTCTGACAAGAGGACCAAAATAGGTGAGACTAAGTCTGGCCATTCTTGCTTTCAAGGAGCATTCTGGTCACTTTTTCTAGGACAAATTTGTTTGGTCTTCTGGCAGTCCATGGTGTTAGTATTCTTCACCAACTTCATAATTCAAAGGCATCAACTCTTCTCTGGTCTTCCTCATTCATTGTCCAGCTTTCACATGCATATCTTGTTGTTGTTGTTATGTGCGGTCAAGTCAGACCTGACTTATAGCGACCCCTCCTTGGGTTTTCGAGGCAGTATCACTACAGAAGTAGATTGCCCAACCTTCCTTCTGAGGCACATCTTATAGGCCTCCATTATTGTTAGTGGCAGTTAAGTGTATTCTGAATCCTGGTGACCCCATGAGTGCAGAGCAAAACCCACTCCATAGAAGTTTAAAGGCTGTGACTTTTCAGAAGTAGATCTGCAGTCTTGTCTTCCGAGGTAACTCTGGGCGGGTCTTAATAGTCAACTTTTAGCTTAGTGGCTGAGCACTTAACCCTTTGCTCCACCTAGGGACTCTTGTGGGCCTCAGAGATTCTTTTAATTTCTATGACTCACTAATGAGGCACTTGCCAAGTGAAAAACCAAAATGCATTCCTTCAGATTCTTCACAGTCTTTTTTTTTTGAAGCAAGTACATGATTATAGTGAATATTGTAAAGAACAACAAAAAACAAAACAAACAAAAACAAAAGGAGTCTCATTTCCTGACAGAGTGATTTCCCTCCTTTCCTCAAATCTGTGACTTATCAATTCCATCGTTGTTCTCATGTAAGCCATTGCTCCTAAGGAAGAAGCCACCTTAAGACAGATAAACAGTATTAACCTTACTTCTAGTAAGCACCAGCTCCTGAGAAGGTGAGAGAGGAATGGGTGCAGAAGACCAGGGAAGCACTGTCTCTGGAGCAGGGGAGGGAAGGATGGATATGTGGGTTTAGCTACAGGAAGTTGTGAGTTGCCACCAACTAGAAGGCAAGGTGACCTAATCTGTTGGGGTGGAGAGTTTAGTTAGTTAAAGAAGAATAAAGAAGGTTTCAAAATAGTCATAATAGTGAACAAGAGGGAGTTAATACAAATACAAACCAAATGCTGGGCAGTTTAGAAGGTCTGTTTGAGGTCAGTTACCACAATTTTAAGGTGTAATCAGTTTTCTTGGTTTTGCAATTTTCTTCTGCAGTTTCAGAAAGGTCACTACGTGAGAGTCCATCTAGCTTTGTATGGCAGACAGTGATATGTTCAATGTCATTTCATTTAACCTTCCTTGCCCTTGAACTTTTGTTATATAACTTCCTCGTGCAATAATTGCCCACAGATCCCAGTATTTGTATGTAACTGGACATAACATTAAAATGCTTTCAAAGATAATGTTATTTTTGACATTCTATCTTTCTAAAAATGAATGTGAATCAAAAATGTATTAAACAAAAATCATAGTAAGCCAATAGTACATTGAAATGAATGGAAGTTTATTTAATACACAATTTGACAATCGGAATAACATTTCAAATTGTTTTTTCCTAGGTGCAGTGAATCACAGTGACCCTATGTATCACAGAACAACACACCGACTAGTCCAGTGCTATCCTCACAATCATTACTGTTTGAGCCCATTGTTGCAGCCACTGTGTCAGTCTATCTTATTGAGGATCTTCCTCTTTTTTGCTGACCCTCTACTTTACCGTGCATGACATCCTTCTGTAGGGACTTGTCTTCCCTGATAACATGTCTAAATATATGTTCTAAAGAGCACTGTGGCTGTATTTATTCCAAGATAGATTTGTTTATTCTTCCAGCAGTCCGTGCTATATTTAATATTCTTCATCAAAATCATAATTCAAAGGCATAAATTTTTCTTTGTTCTTCTTTACTTTTTGCCCAGCTTTTGCATTCATTAGCATATGCATATGCATATGAGGAGATTGAAAATGCCATGGCTTTGACCAGGCATACCTTAGTCCTCAAAGTAACATCTTTGCTATTTAACACTTTAAAGAAGTCTTTGGCAGCAAATTTGCCCATTGCAATATGTCATTCGATTTCTTGACTGCTGCTTCCATGGGTGTTAATTGTGGATCCAAGTAAAATGAAATCTTTGGCAACTTCAATATTTTCTCCATTTATTATGGTATTGCTTATTGGTCCAGTTGTGAGGATTTTTGTTTTCTTTATGTTGAGTAGTAGTCCATAGTGACATCTGTAGTCTTTGATTTTCATTAAGTGCTTCAAGTCCTCTTTGCTTTCAGCAAACAAGGTTGTGTCATCTATGTATCACAGGTTTTTAATGAGTCTTCTTCCAATCCTGATGTCAAGTTCCTCTTTATATAATCCAGCTTCTCGGAATATTTGCTCAGCGTACAGACTAAATAAGTATGGTGAAAGGATATAAACCTGATCTACATCTTTCCTGATTTCAAGCCACACTGTATCCCCCTGTTGTGTCCAAACAACTTCTTCCTGGTTTATAAGCATGTTCTTCATAAATAAAATTAAGTGCTTTGGAATTCCAATTCTTTACAATGTTAGCCATAAATTGCTATGACCTACATAGTCAAATGTCTTTGCATAGTCAATAAAACAGCTTAAGCAGTCAAAAATGTTTCAAAGATGAAAAGAACTTCAAAAAATTCTTCTACTTCATCATATTCACATCACCATGGAAAGGGATCAGACCAATGTTTACCAACTAACAATTTAACCTAAAATGGCTTCCAGTTAGACTCTGGAGTTTCTATTTCCTCCCAAAATTAAAGCATGCATTCTTTACTAAGCTGTGTTCTAGGTTGTTGTTTGACTTAAAGGTTACTTTAGGAAACCAAAGGATCCCTTGTGATGCAATGGCTAAGCACTCAGCTGCTAACTGAAAGGTTGTTGTTATTGTTGTTATGTGCCGTCGAGTCGGACCCAACTCATAGCGACCCCTCCTTGGGTTTCCTAGGCAGTATCACTACAGAAGTAGATTGCCCAACCTTCCTTCCGAGGAGTGGCTGGTGGGTTTGAGCCACCAGCCTTCTGGTTAGCAGTCAAGTGCCTTAGGCACTATGCTACCAGAGGTCCTAACTGAAAGGTTATTGATTCAAAACCACCAGCTGCTCCATAGAATAAAGACGTGGCAGTAAAGATTCTGTAAAGATCACAGCCTTGGAAACCTTATGGGGGATTTCTACTATGTCCTATAGGGTTGCTATAAGCCAGAATTGACTCAATGGCATTGGGTCTGGATTTTGGGCATAGGAAACCAAGTTTCTCAAGGGTCAAGGTTCAAAAGGACATCTAAGGTCAATGGCTTGGGTGGGTTACTCCAATTCCATGGACTTAAAACTCTGGATTCCAACAAAATTAAAAGTTTCTCAATATATTTAGCATAATGTGCATTTCATCAATTTTATTTTGTGAACAATTAATGTTGGAAGAAACCACACTGGGCTTTATCATCAAGATAGAGATTTCTATTTCGCATTTGAAGTAGAAGATTAAACAAATCTCACATGATTTCTTCTGTTGTCTGCACACACTACAAATACATGCTATTGTTTTCATTGCTACCAATGTTTTCATAGGTACTGATTGTGTTAAATTTTTTGGTGTTTTAGCTACAATAGCATGGTAGTTAGTGTTTGTGAACCTATATCAATATCTTTTTTCCAGAATGAAATAGGGATTAAAAGGAAAAGAGAAAATCAAAAAAGTCTTCTCAGTTACTGATAATGTTGTAATTCAACATAGAAAGATTTTACAAAACACTGTTGTTGTTGGTTTTCAGATAGTCTAACAAATATTACATTTAAGCATTTTACAATTATGTTGTTGTTGTTGTTGTTATGTGCTGTCAAGTCAGACCCAACTTATAGTGACCTGTCCTTGGGTTTCTGAGGCTGTATCACTACGGTAGTAGATCGCCTAACCTTCCTTCTGAGGAGTGGCTGGTGGTTTTGAACTGCCAGCTTTCTGGTTAGCAGTCAAGCGCCTTAGGCCCTATGCTACCTGAGCTCCTTTTTACAATTATATTTATCACATATTATTGTATGATTAAAATTGATAAGAAACTACGGATTCTGTCTGGTCAGCTATGGGAGGATGTCTATTTGGTGAGAGGGTAACACCATGGGTGACACTAACTTTAGTGAAGCCATTGGCTACATTTTCCTTTTGTTTTTATTTCTAGAGTCTCATAGTTTAACTTAAAAAGAAATCAAATTGACACTTGAATTCTCGTATATTCCTACTATTCTATATTTTTTCCACAATTGATGATAGAAAATGTGCAATTCATTATTCATGGTGCAGCTAGTTAGTAATCACTGAAATTGGCAAAAGCAAAAAGATGAGACATTTCCCAATTTTCTACATGATAGATATTTCTCGAATGCTTTTTCTTCTATAATATATGTCTTCACAAATAATGATATTTTTGTGGAATGTGACCAAGCATTTCCCAGAGTTACTCTTTGGAAACATGAGAAATGTAAAAAGAATTTACAATTTATCTTCAGTGGCTTGGTCAAGTAGAAAATATCAAGTCTTGCTTTCATACATGTAATGAATATGATCAGGTAGGAAACAATGTTTTTGAAAGCTACACATATGAAAACACATACATAAATGATACCACAGCTCACATCATTTTACTAATTTTTATTCTTTAAATCATAATTGTTAGAATTCTAAATATGCCCCATTTTCATTAAAAATAATGCAATTTGATTTGTGCACATAATTTTTCCTATGGAAAACATAATTGAGCCATTTATAATGTTGACATTGCTATTGCTAATTTCCTTGAGTTGCTTAGAAGTCATGACAACCCCATGAGTGCAGAATAGAACTGCTCTGTATGGTTTTCAAGGCAGTGACCTTTTGGAAGCAGATCACCAGGCATGGCTTCTAAGGACCCTTTGGGTGAGTTCAAACCACCAACCCTTGGGCTAGTAATGGAACATGTAACTATTTGCACCACCCAGTGACTCCTAGATAGAGCTGCAAGCTATATGCAAAGAAATTTTTAAAATCAGAGGAGGGTACCATTTTAATATACAAAAGATCATCTCTTTGCCAAGCCTGTACAAAAGTAACCAGACCACATTTTTTATCTCATCAAAATGAGTTGTCAGTCAAATTATCTCAGAGAATAAGTTAGCAAAAACTTTACACAATGAGTTTTCGTCCTCCTTTTGCTATTGACCTATAGATATCAGTGCAGAATCTCTGTTTCTGGGTCCTTAAAATATGGACAAAATTTCAGGATCTAACTCAATATCGCTGTGAGCAATACAAGGATGATTGTAAAATGCATTTTTTTAGAAAAATTATTTGTGAAAGCTGCTTAATGGTATTTAAATTGTCAATTATTTCACAGAGCTTAGCCTACATATAAAACTTAGAACATTAAGAAATAAATTGTATTTTAGAATTTTATAGAGAAGCTAACTAAAATATAGATGGTTTGGTATGATCATGTGCTAAATCAGAGTAGATAAATCCTTCTCTGAAAATAATGCCATAAGCTTGATCCTGAATCTTTCCACTCTGACTGTGAGAGTGCTATGGAGAGCTGGTCCCATCAATAGTATACATGTGTTGGGAGAATGTACTTGGTGGACAGTGAGTGCTCTCGGTTGATTAGAGCCAAGAATAACATGTACGAGAGAAGGAGGAGGAAACAGGACAACACTGAAGGATTTTTAAAAATAATAGTGAAGGTTGCACAATATGATGAATGTAATTAATGTTAACGAATTGTACATGTTAAAAAGAATTAGTTAGCAAATGTTTTGTTACATGTATATACCTACCACGTTTTTTTTTTTAAAGTCAGAAAAGTTAATATTTTAATATTTTTCATTAAGATAAAAAAAAAATCCCAAAGGTATTTTTTCAGGTTATAAGAGGAAAAGCAGTGTTTCATTTTAAGGAATGTTTAAAGAGTGTGATGCTACAACCATTGTTCACCATGTGATGTCTATTTTTCATAGATGGCATTCTTTTTATGAATGGGAATTGCTACAAATAAGATAAATTGTTCTCACTGATAATCCTTACCTGATATTTATAAAATAGAAACATAATTACATGTTTTGTGTAATTAGAGTCATACTACACCTCACATTTAGAAATATAAATAAATAAAACATTGTCCCCCTGGTGGCTATTCTAAGACTAGATACCAAGACCAAAAAACCAAACTCACTGCCATCGAGTCGATTCTGACTCAGAGTGATTCTGACTCAGACTGGGTTTCCAAGGTGGTAAATCTTTATGGAAGTAGATCTCTCCAACTTCCTCCTGAAGAGCCACCAACCTTTTGGTTAGCAGTCAGATGCCTTAGGCACTACACCACTAGCCACTTTAAAAGACTTGCATGTGGGAGTATCTTTTACCTAAAAATTTGGTGTTGCTTGAGAAAGTGTAATTACCAAAGTGTAATGCAGAGTGAGTCCTGATGTAGCATTAGGAGCCCAACTCTACCCAACTGTAATTTGAGTAAATCACTAAACGAGCTCTCTAATTGAGACTCTTAAAAACTGGAATTTCAATTCATTAATTTGGATCAATTCCATTTTTGATCCTCAATCTATCTCAGACCTGTTTCCATGCTCAAGGCTCCCATTACCTCTTATTCAAAGTAAAATTGGATGCCCTGTTTCTCAACAACCCTGCACTGAATGTCAAGAGAAAATGATGTTTGTCTCAGCTCTGCTTTTCACTTTGAAATCCTTAAAAAGTCACTTTCTTGTTAGGTTTTACTGCTGTTTAATAAAGAATAAAGGGAAGAGAGCAAGGGAACCTACCATTTATTAAGCTCCTAGTCAGTACCTCATCTTCTGCTAGGTAGTCAGTACACATTATAGGAATATATTATTTTTCATATAATGATTATATAGCTCAAGTAATTATATGAACTATATACCAAAGGAATCAATCTGAGTATATGTTATTACCCCACCTCAAATATAAAGAAACTGAAGCTCAGAGAACTTAAATGACTTTATTAAGCTAACAGAGAATAGTAGTGGAGAACTAGGATCCAATCCTGATATATTTAACTATAACAATAGGTGTTAATAAGAAAGAGAAACAGAAAGGAAGAGATAGGAAGACAGTTAGTTTACTGGTTTACTTGTGTCAGGAATGCTAAGCTAAAAGTTAAACAGGCTTTCTTCAGTTTCTAGTGGCTTTGATACCTAAGTGTTCATGGTGATACACTGGTGCATCTTTCCAGACCTTTTTGATAGTAGATTAGAGTTCCAGAGGACACATTTTAAAAGCACTAATCTTTTAGTGCCCATAAATTTCTCTCAAATATCTCATCCAGTTGAAAATCGTGTATGAAGCTCTTCTCTGATTTTTTACTTTACCTGAAAAACTATTTTTCTGAACTCATGTTTCTTTCTGTGACTGTCTTTATGGTAATTATCAGATAATTTACTTTATCATTGTAAATTTATTAAATATTTCTTTTCTGCTAAGTTTCAAATTCCTGAAGGGCAGGAAATAGTTTAGCGATAATGCAGTGTCTTTCAACTTTCAGGTACTCAATAGATAATTGTGGAATATGAGAATAAAATGACACAGTTATGTGAGTTCTGATTTATAATTACATTTGCCTGGGATGCTTGTGTGTCACTTCTCCCAGACAAGACAATGTTGTTTCAACAAAGGCATCACGTATCTTACCACAGAGTCTATCTAATAGAAATCTCAGGCATCACAACAGTGTCAGAGAATTTGATGGAAAGTTGGTTTCAAGGACCTTTAAATTACACATGCATTGTTAAAACCTTAATATTAGAATGGATTATAAGAGTCTGAACGATGAAAGAAATAGGGACTTTAGTTAATCTGTAATGATTTATTCTTTCAACACCTCGCCTACTCTGTGGTTATATATGCAGCTTTTCAGGCTTCACTGAGTTCGACAGGGCTCCCAGACAGAGGGCCCTGTTCAAGTCAAAGAGGAAATGCATAGTCACAGAATTTTAGAGCTGCAAGAGGCCATATTAGTTAGTTATTTTTAAACTGTGTAGGCTCCTAGAGTGGGAAAGGTCTGGAAAAGTTTGTTTAAATTTTTATTTCAAAGATATGTTTAATTATGTTTAAAACCATAACAGAAATTTTAACACATGCAATACCACTCTTCCCTTGACTAGTGCTGCAGATTTAACTTGTACCATTTCAACTTGATTAAAGTGTATCTTGGATTAGAAGATTGGTTACTGTGGTAGTTATGTTTGTGTGTCAACTTGGCTGGGCCTGGTTGAGTGGCTGGGCAGCGGTGGTAGTTATTCATCATGATGAGACTGGCAATCAACTCCATGGTGGGATCTACCACAAGCAGCTGAGGAGCTGCCTTTGGGATGTGGTCTGCTTCCTGTATATAAGGAGAAGCCTTGGGAATGGTCTCTAGCCTATGGCATGCTTGGACCCTGCGTGTAGCTGTGTCATTGTTCAGCAGCCTGCCGCGTTCTGCCGACCTTGGGACTTACAAGGGCCTTAAATTAATGGCCCGCCATGTGGTTTGGTAACATCCATCGGGACTGTGCCTTTTTACTTGTCAAACTTGGGGCTTCTCAGCCTCAGCAGCCAGCACCTGTCTGAGTGAAGAAACACCTCTAGCTCCAGTGGGCCGGGAGCAGGAGGCAGAGCTGGACCCCAAGGTTGAAGGGCTTTCACCCAGCCCCTAGAGCCTGGCACTTTGAACTTGGACTTAAAGCCTCCAAATTGGAAAAAAAAAATTGTTTGTTAAGGCCCTCCCATTTGTGGTATATTCCTGTCAGAGTGGCAATAGGTAACCAGAACAGTTACCAATCTTTGTGATGAAAATTTCTCAATACAGCTCAACTAAAAGAAAATACACTGGATGTTCAGACTTATATGAAATTGCAGCCCTCAGTCAAAATGGCCAATTTCAAAAGTCATCTTTATCTAAACTAACTCTTTGTTCTCATTGATTGACTTTATCATAAATTACAGGTTTAAGAATGATCTCATTACATATGATTGCTCTCATGAATTACCACCTCTACTGTTTTATATTTTGGATGATCTGTTCAGAATATCTCAAAAATCCTTGCTTTAGAACATTCCCTTCCGTTTACAGTCAAGAAAACTCTGGCCCAGAGAATAAGATGCTATCCCAATCTCCTGTGCCAGGTTTGTTACTTTGCTTTCTATTGCACTCCAATGGAACTGCAAAAAACATGGAAAATACTCTATGAGATGTTCTGATGCAATAGCTGCAACATGGGTTGCATACTAACAATTGGGAAGATCATGCAGAACCAGGCAATATTTCTTTATATTATACATAAGGTCACTATGAGTCATAGCTGACTTGAGGGTAATTAATAAGAATAATCTGTTAGATTTCCCTACATGGTGCCAACCATTAACATGTTCACTACTAACTGAAAGATTAGAGGTTGAATTCATCCAGAAATGCCTTGAATGAAAGCTCTGCTATTTACATCCAAAAAATCAGCCATTGAAATCTCTTTGGAGCACAGTTCTACTCTGACACACATAGAGTCATCGCGAGTCAATCATCATAATGAATTCAAATTAATATCAATTGTCCTGCAGAAGAAAAATGGATCAAGAGAGAGCCTGTAGAAAAGATACCTTCTTCTGAAACATAACTGGAGGGCAACAGTTTTTCCACTGTTTTTAGTTTAAGGCTTAGCCTTAAGTGTTTGGCTGTTAAGCAGAAGATCGGTGGTTCAAACCACCAGATTGTCTGTGGAAGAAAAGACTTGGTGATCAGCTTCCATGAAGATTGCAGCCTAGCAAATCCTATGAGGCAGCTCTTCTCAATCCTATAAGGTCACTATGAGTCAGAATTGACTCAACAGCACACAACAACAAAAAGAATATTTTGTTTAAAGCCAAATCAAAACATAGAGTACATAGGGTGAGAAGGAAGTCAGTCTTTGGATGAATGATAAATTGAAACTTAAAATGCTTTAACTTTATTTCTATTATATATTTTTACATTAAGTCATTTTTAGACCTATACATAGAGCAGCTTAAACATGTTTCATTTTGGTCTATATGTTGTTGTTGTTGTACCAGGGAGCTCTGGTAGCGTAGTGCCTAAGGCACTTGACTGCTAACCAGAAGGCTGGTGGTTCAAACCCACCAGCCACTCCTCGGAAGGAAGATGGGGCAATCTACTTCTGTAATGATACTGCCTTGGAAACCCAAGAAGGGGTCGCTATGAGTCAGGTCCGACTCTACGGCACACAACAACAACATTAGCCACTGGTTTAGTTGCCCAGGAGTACAAAGGTGCCTTTATACCTTTTTGAGATTCCCTCAGGGAGCTTTGGTAGCATAGTGGCTAAGTCACTTGACTGCTAACCAGAAGGCTGATGGTTCAAACCCACCAGCTACTCCTCTGAAGGAAGATGGGGCAATCTACTTCCATAGTGATACTGCCTCGGAAACCCAAGGAGGGGTCACTATGAATCAGGTCCGACTCAATGGCACATAACAACAACATGTTGAAATACAAGATAACAGGCAACTCTTTTCAAAAGTATGTTTGAATTCTCTGTGAGAACTCAGGGAACTCCAGTTTCTCCTAGAGTGAACTCAGAATAGACTCTATTTCAGGGAGATAAGGATGTATACCTCACAGCTCCTGCTGATTCATCTCACTGCATGTGTTATACACCGGATATGGAGGACTCCGTGATCTCTTTCCGGTAAGTATTTGCAGGAAAACCAGCTCTCCCAAAAACTATAGTTTAGAAGGCAAAAAATGAACTAGGAGTTCTATTCTTTGCCAGGTTCACAGATTTGCACTTTCTGTGGCTCAGGCTAGTAGACATTTGCTTTTCTAAAAATTGCTATACTTCAGAAGAATGGCATCCTTTGTACAAGCTCTCTCATGATTAGTTTTTCTCTTTCAGAGGAATTTGTATTAATTTGAATTCATAAAAAGTTTCAGAATTGTTTGTTCATTTTTTCATTTTTCCTGTGATTTAGTAAACGAATGAATGAGGCATATCATAAGGTCCCTATTACTACCTTCTGATATTGGTAAGAAGGATGAGAAAATACACCACCTTTCTTTTATTATTTTGTAGAATGTCATAAAAAAGAGATAATATCAATAATAAATTATGTTTTAGAAATCTACTACGCAGAAGGGTTTCTTCTTCTATTTCTATTCTTAAAAATTGTATACATTTTAAATAGTCATTAAACTTCTTTTGATAGGATCTGAGAAATAAATCTTTAAAAACCCAAGCAGAGCTCCAAGTTTGAGCAAAAAGAATTGATTCTGCAAGCCTTTATTCAGTGAACATCTTAGCACTCTTTACATTGTATTTTTTTTTATTCTTTATTTTGTCATTTTATTCAGCAAACATTTATTGAGTGCATACTACATTTCAGAAGGATGGAACATGTACAATGTAATTTGATTTTGATTAATGTGTTTTTTTTTTTTATATACACGCATATATGCACACACGTTGAAAAAATATATAAATACTGGTGAGATATAAAATAACAAAATGCTTTCTGTTTTTAGCTTTTGATGTAAGATAACTGATAAGTCTCTTTTTTTCATTTATGCTTACTTAAATAATCTAAACTTAATTGCATTAAGAAAATATGTTTTGAGAAGCAATACATAGTGTCTAAGAAAAATTATTATATTCAGATATTGGAACAAAAGTACAAAAATGACTCATGACATTCTGTGATGGAGGAATCCACAGTCAGATGGGGACAGTTATAAAAAAAATTTAGAGTACGTCACAGTAAGTGCTATAATGTAGTTGTACATGAGGTGCTGTGGAAACTCAGAGGGCTTGAATTTTGCTTAGAAGAAGGGGACATAGAGGCAGTGATTGGGAATTTTTAAACAGGAAACAAATAAGAGCTCACAGGTTGAGCATGAAAGGCAAAAAAAGGAATTAGATTTCATGCAAAGGAAATAGAATAATCACCATTATTTGATAGAGATGAGTAAATGGATCAGGATAGAAACCATTAGTCCTAGAGAAGAACTTCATAAATAGATTGTTTTTCTAATTCTGTCTCTGGTCTTGAGTCTCTGTATATGCTAAGAATTATTCTATTTTAATCAAACCATAATTTCTTATCACTTGATATGTCTACATTGCATTAAGGATGATTTTTATGTCAATTGCATACCTTATTTTGTATTATTCACCACACAGAGAAATGCTGATCAGAGACCATAACAGGATTTGTAATCTCATTCTTACTTGTTAATTGAACTTCCAGTGTTTTAGGCAAATAGCAAGGTGTGTGATGTGTAAGGAAAGTGGTCTGTGGGTACTGGTAATGTAGAATAATGAACAAGAGGAAGACAAGAATGTATTTAAGTTCCTAGCTTTGGGATTATTTTGTGATACAATGAGGCTGTAGCTCAGGAGAATTTGTGATATTTCTGGACGAGGATCTTTCTGCTTGGGATTAAGTAGTCAATTCACTGTCTGACTCAGAAGTCCTTGAATGAAGCTATGAGAATACTTCATCCTTTTTGTAAGTCAAAATGCGTCTGCTGCTTGGAGTAGGTCAAGCTTTCTTAAGCAGCCTGGCCAGGCCATGGCGCTGTTGAGATTTAAGTATAGATAAAGTGCTATCAGAACATCATAGGACAATAGATAGGATATCATGGACGTGGTAGTTTTTTCCGCTTCCCAACTTTTTGCCATATTTCCTTAGGTCTAAAACTATAGAGAGAAAGTCTGATCATGCAAGGAGAAGATTGAACTGGGAGATGCATATAGCTTGCTTAGTACTGATGCCAGAAGATAAGTTTAGAGCAAAAATAGCCCAGGACTGAATTTTGAAGAATGATGAAGGTTAATTGGCAAGAGGAAAGCAGGAAATCAACAGTCTGCATTTTCCTTCACATGTGATAAAGTACTTACTATTTATAAGGAAGTATTTTTGCAGTTAGGAGTTTCCTTTGTCTTTTAAACCTGGTATGATTGGTTTCGTAATAAAACGATGTCCATCAAAATAATGCTGGTGAACATGTTCAAGTGAAAACACTATAGTCTTTTGTTGAGACAAAAATATGAAGAAGACAAAATATATATAATTTAAAAATAATTTTGAATTATGGCAAAGTATAATCTATTTATTTCAGTGTCACGGTCTTATTATGCTATGTCAAGCTGTCAGGAAAGTAGGAGTAGGTGTTCCTCTACTTCTGACAGTTGCTTATGTCTGACCCCATTTTCCCTTCTATTAAGATCCTTGATTATCTTAAAGAGGATATTGGGACAGAGCAATTTGGACTCCTATGCTTGAACTTAATTTAATACCTACTCACTTGCTCCTTCATTTATTCAACAATATAGGCTGTATTGTTCTATACCATATTGAAGTCACTGTGCTGGGTACTGAGACTACACCAGTCTGACACATCTGCCTTCAGGAAGTGTAAGAGCAGAACCCAGTCATCTGTGTCTGGATGGCTGTGGACTCAAATGAGGATGGGACTAATGGGAGTAAAAGTGTTTGTTATTTGCTGTTGGATATTTTGGCATCATTACTTATGTCATTACTTGTGCTTCCACACTTTTCAAATGTTTCATATATGCAAATGTGTACATGTGATATATACATCATGCCTTGCATTTCAGATCCACAGAACTATGGCTCTTGATCCTGTATGATTTAGAAGATTCTGGCAAACAGAGTAATTGTCATCTTCCCATTCAGGATCATCAAAATTATTTTGAAAGCCTGAAGGGATACACATACATGTCTTAAGTATCTTAAGTCATAGCAATCATTTAATAACAAAGATACTTCAAAAATAGCACTAAGCAGATTTTGTTTCTCAGTGGGAAGATACATTCCAAATAAGATGCCATGAATGGTACTCAAAATATAAAATTATTTTCTAACTTCTGATTGGGAGCTTTGGTGGCATAGTGCTTAAGGCATTTGATTGCTAACCAGAAGACTGGGGGTTCAAACCCACCAGCCACTCCTCAGAAGGAAGACTGGGCAATCTATTTCCATAAAGATATCGCCACAGAAACCCAAAGAGGGGTCGCTGTGAGTTGGGATCAACTTGATGGCAGTGAGTAATTTCTTATTACGTGAAGTTGCATTTGAATGTGTCCAGTGAACAAAACTAGGGTAGTTTGTTTTCTTTTATGCTTATTTCTATTCTTATTTAAGTACTAGTTCCCCATATTCTCTGTAAATGAAGCCACCTATCAATCTATCAACCTATCAACCTAGGTTTACGATCTCCACACCCAGAGAAGGCTAAAAAACATAATATAAACTAGATTTCCTGCAACATTCCTTTGAAATAGAATTAAATGTTTTATGGATTTATTTATAAACACAATTGATGAAATTCTGATCTAAGACTTATTTAGGACAAATTTATTTATAATACTAAAGCTAATTTTAGAACAGACCAAAACATCTCTTATTTTATTAAGGATCTAAAACATAAGCAAGCCAAAAATAAAATCATATATTATTCTGAGAAAATCAGATAAATGAAATTTGGAGTTTATTCAAAATAAACACAGAACACAGTATTCTGAATAAGGCTATGGTGTTGTTGTTGCTGTTAGATGCTATCCACACAGCTCCAACTCATAGTGACCTTATGTACAACAGAATGAAACACTACCTGGTCGTGCACCATTCTCACAGTTGTTGCTATACCTGAGCCCATCATTGCAGCCACATCTCAGTCCATCTCATTGAGAGTCTTCCCCTTTTTCGCTGACCTTCCACTTTGCCAAACATGATGTCCTTCTCCAGGGAATGGTCCCTTCTGACCACAGGACCAAAGTAGGTGAGATGAAGTCTGGTCATTCTCACTTCCAAACATGGTAGGTATTCTAAAATTTTACAGGAACATGTGATATGTCATAGTTTTGATAGGAATGGAGAAACTAAATAAAACTGCTTGGCTTGACTTTTAAAAAAAATATGTACAGTATTAAATAATTTAATTATTCTAGTAGAACTTTAAGTGTTATACATCATTTCCTGTATAAGATGTTTCTTTCTTTTCTCTTCTACTTTATAATTCCATTTGATATAGGATAAGCCTTTGAATTTTTGGAATACCATGGTTCTATGAAAGAGGCTATAAAATAGAAGTTCTGCCTATATCATGAACGTAAAGATGTGTATAAGTAATCAAGACACTCCACCCATTGTAGATATACTATCAATTGAAAAAAAATAGACTAGCATTCAAAATGATTAATCTATTTGTATGCACATGCGGACACGAATTTGCACATATATAGTGAATTTATTACACAGCACATGGTGCTTTACAAGCACATAGGGGCTCTGCATCCCTCCAACCACTCTTCTTTCCTCTTTAAATGGACATCACAATCAAAACCATCACCTGACTCAGTTTCTCAAGTTGTTGTTCTTTTCTCCCTTTCCACAAAAAGTCTTAAAAGCAACACCTTCTTTCACCTCCCTTCTTTTCTTTTCCTTCTCTCTCTTATTTTTATCTTCAGAGATCAGTCTTGAGATCACTACTGAAACTCCTGACTGGAAGTTTTTCAGTAACTACAAGAGGATGTACATAGTTCACTGAGAAACTTATTCCTTAGGCTTGTTCTACTGACTAATAAAGAGTGCTATTGGGCAATCTGCTTCCCTTAGAGATATCGCCTTGGAAACCCGAGGAGGTGTCGCTATGATCCAAATTTCCTCGATGGCAGTGAGATTTTTTTTGTTTTGTTTTGGTAGTGTTGCCATGGTTAAAGTGATCAGCTGCTCACAGGACACACAGTGCTTAACTATGAGGGGCATGGGGAGGGGTTATTGGGCAGGGAGGGGAGGAGACTGGGTTTGGGTTGGGAATGGTAATTGGGGAGTGAAACTAAATGCACATGAAATATGGAATGTAAAACAAACTCTGCTCTGTAAATTTATACCTAAAGCACAATAAATAAATAAATAAATAAATAAAGTGATCAGCTGCTAACCAAAAGGTCATTGATTCAAACTCATCAGCCACTCTATGGGAGAAAGATGTGGCAGTGTGCTTCCATAAAGATTATAGCCTTGGAAACCCTATGGGACAGTTCTACTGTGTCCTATAGTGTTGCTACGAGTTGGAGTCAACTCATCATCAGTGAGTTTAGATTTTGTTTGTTTGTTTGTTTATACTCTAGTAATAAACAAGGGTAAAATTTCCATGAAGCAAACAAGAGTTAACTGTTCCCTTCATATATATGGAGTGCAGACTGGCAATGGCAGCTCTATGTATCATTGTCTCTCAGGGATCCATTTTGTGCTATGCCATCTCAAAACAAGGATTTAAGATTTGCTTAGGCAGGAGATGAGGGTAAGAAAAATCATGCACTTGTTCTTAAATCCTTCAGACCAGTGGGGATATCTTCTCTTTCCCTCACATTTCATTGCCCAAAGCATCATTTGTTTTTGCCTATTCTCTACTAGATGAGAAAATGTGCCCAGAGGCAGAGAAGAAGAGAACATATTGGTGAGCACTTGTAATGTCTACCACATTTGCTAATTGCTTAACTTCTTTTCACACTTACAAATAAGGATGATAATACTTACCTTATTTAGTTGTTGTGAGATTTAAATAAAAACTTGTAGACTCACAACAAATATTATTAATTCTTTCTCTTTTCACTTTATTCCTGCTTCTTTATAAAAATGAACCTGTGCCACATCATCATCTGATAAGAACATTTTATTTTTTGGCATTTAGCAATGCTCTACCGTTCTGTTTCTCCTCTAGTTCTTTCAGTCACTCCCATCCTCAGCCCCTTACCTTTCTCTTCACTCATCTTCTTTGCTAGACCCTTTAATTCAGGCTCCTATTCAGATTCTTACCAATGTTTGTTTGTTTGTTTCCCCCTCTATGTAATCTCCTTAAATGATCTTCTTAACACTTCTTCCTGCAACTACACCTTTATATAGGTGCTTCTGGTCTTTAACTCTCTCCTGAACAACAGAGTGAAAATTTCAATTCCCTCCTATATATCATTCCCTGAGCCAGCATTTTACCTTGTTCATTCATTCCACAGATTTTCTGCATCACTCTCAACTAAGAGGTTTCAAGGCTTATATCAAAAATCACTTTTTTTGTAGGCATTTTTTGAATCTCTCAGTTTACTTCTATATGATATTTAAATAAATGTTGTTGTAATGTGCTATCGAATCAGACCCAACTCATAGCGACCTCTCCTTGGATTTCTGAGGCAGTGTCACTATGGAAGTAGATTGCCCAACCTTCGTTCCCAGGAGTGGCTGGTGGGTTTGAACCTCCAGCTTTCTGGTTAGCAGTCAAGTGCCTGAGGCACTAGCTACCAGAGCTAAATAGTAGCTTTTATTTACTGATCTAATCACAAGCTCATGCTAATAGATGTTTGAACTGATGGATTGAAAAGTGAAGGAAAGCAAGCCCTTGACTACTGACTCATTGCTGGTATAAAAAGGAAAAGATATATATGTGTATATAAGTAAGACTTGGCAGAAATAAAAACAGAAACTAAAACTTACCAAGTCCATAGATTTAATTAGCAATTTTCAGCAAGTATGATAGAAAGAATATGTTAAACAACATCACTGATATATAAATACTGAAATGAAATTATAGAAAACCCTACAGAAAAATGACATGATTTATTAACCAAATATATTGTAAAAGAAAAAGATAAAGACATAAAAGGTGGGCAGAAGAGAGAGAAGGAGGGAGGCAGTGAGAGAAAGAGAGAGTACTATAGATTAGAAAAGAAAAACTACTCAATCAATTGGTATAATTGCTTTCTGATTTGAATAAACTATTAACAACTGGACCAATAAGCAACATCATGATAAATGGAGAACTGGTTGAAGTTAACAGGAATTTCATTTTACTTGGGTCCATAGTCAACACTCACGAAAGCAGCAGTTAGGAAATCAGATGTTATATCGCACTGCGAATATCTGCTGCAAAAGGCCTCTATAAAGTGTTAAGATGGAAAGATTTCACTTTGAAAATTAACTTGTGCCTGACCCAACCCATGGGTCAGTAGCCTGAAATGCATGTGAAAACTGAAAAATGAATAAGCAAGACCAAAGAAGACTTGATGCCTTTGAATTATGGTTTTGACAAGGAGTACTGAAAATACCATGGACTGCTAGAAGAATGAAGTAATCTGTTCTGGAGGAAATGCAAGCAGAATGTTCCTTGGAATTGAGAATGGCCAGACTTCATCTCACCTACTTGATCATGTTAGCAGAAGGCACCATTCACCAGAGAAAGATATCATGGTTGGTAAAGTATGGGGTCAATGAAGAAGGGGAAGACCCTCAATGAGATAGATTGACACAATGTCTGCAATGAAAGGCTCAAGCATAGTAAAGATTGTGAGGATGACGCAGGAGTGGGCAATGTTTCATTCTGTTGTGCATGGAGTCTCTATGAGTTGGAGCTGACTAAACAGCACCTAATAACACAACAACTTTAACAAATGTGAGGTGATAGAGGAAGTTTTATATTATATTAAATTATTCTTTTTTTAAAAAAAGAAAGTAATATTAATTTTCATTATTCATTGCAAACACCTTTTTTCAACAACACGAACAGCAGCTGTACACATGGACTTCACCAGATGGAACACATAGGAATCAGATTGACTACATCTGTGGCAAGAGGCGGTGGAAAAGCTCAATATCTTCAGCCAAAACCAGGCCAGAAGCTGATTGTGGAACAGACCATCAA
>NW_006921642.1:6509869-6511214 GCF_000298275.1 Orycteropus afer afer
GCCAGACTTCATCTCACCTATTTTGGTCATGTTGTCAGAAGGGACCATTCCCTGGAGAAGGATGTCATGCTTGGTAGGGTGGAGGGTCGACAAAAAAGGGAAAGGCCTTCAACGAGGTGGATTGACACAGTGGCTATGATGATGGGCCCAAGTATAGCAGGGATTGTGGAGCTGGCTCGGGATCGGGCAGTGTTTTGTTCTGCTGTGCATGGGATCACTATGAGTCAGAAATGACTCAACGGCACCTAACAACAACAACAATTATGATACTGAGGTTATATCTATGTCTAAAATATGGTTTTACAAAGATTAAAAGGAAGTTCCATTAAAATTGTCTAGCTCTACAATTATGTCCATATAATATCTGACATTTATTTCAAAATGATCCCAGTTAAAAAAAATGGGTGAGCATATAGATAAAATAAGATGAGGCATATTTCAGGCAGGTGAATTTCACTATTTTCTTTTTATATAGCTGAAATTTTACATAATTAAACAAAAATACTTGGTGGAACTTGGCATATAACAACTTAGCCTTTGACAATTTTCATGATGTGGAAAGGGTGAGATATCTCATTAGCAGTGCAGCTCTAAATGGATTTGATGATTCCAATGGGTTTCTAAAACAGAAGTAAACTGTTCAGTTAGTTTAGAGGCTGAATTCTTTGGGGATCTGGGCACCAGAGTTTGTGGATATGTGTATGCAGTTCAAATCAGTTTTAAAGGCTATCAAGTCAGAAATGACTAGCAATTCTACAGACTTTCTTTGGCTCTGATTCATTTTATTTCCTATGCAATTTGTAGACTTGTAAATGCATACAAGTGCCTACTTTTATTGTCTCTTTATTAGTGTGATAACAGCCATCACCAAAGTAATTATTTCTATTGCCATGCATTTAATTGTAACTTGTCTCTTGCATGTTGCTACAAGTCATTTACAAATTCTCAGATCTATGGAATAACATAACCATATTTGTGGTTGTCAATTTTAAAAATTAATTTCTCCCTTGTGCCCATAGTGAAAATGATTAGGGGTTATATAAATGCAAGTTTTATCATGACAGTGGAGCAGAACTGATGTGGCATACTAATTTATTCATTAAAGTGCAAATGAGAAAATTATAATAGAAGGTGGTTGCATAGTTTCTTTCTGCTACTGTTGTCATAGAACGCACATCTCATTCAGAAGGAAGACAGATAAAGACTAAATCTTTAGAGCCCTTAAGAGCACTTTCTTTTGAACTCCATTTAAAAAGTGATTAAAATGCCACACTCTAGAGGTGGCAATATTTTTATTTGAGTCCTAAACAGGAGAGAATTTGTTACTGAGGAAAAAAAAAAAAAA
>NW_006921642.1:6530657-6533506 GCF_000298275.1 Orycteropus afer afer
GAGGGTCGACAAAAGAAGGGGAGGCCTTCAACAAGATGGATTGACACAGTGGCTGCGATGATGGGCTCAAGTATAGCAGGGATTGTGGGGCTGGCATGGGATCAGGCAGTGTTTCGTTCTGCTGTGCATGGGGTTGCTATGAGTCGGAAACAACTCGCCGGCACTTAACAACAACAACAACATTGAGGTCATAATTTTAAATAGCAAGCCAAGTAGGTAAATTAAATTAAAACACTATTTACATTATTTCACAATTCCAAACACTTCTTTTAGGTTAAATTGTAACAAAAAGAAATAGGTCTTTCTTTGGTGTCAATAAGGTCCAGGTCCAACTTTCTATGTGAGTTTGAAGCAGTTTTTTAGATTCTCAGAACTTTAGGGCACTCTTCTGTAAAATGGAAAATAACACAAAGTTGTGAGAAATAAGAGAGCCAATAAATGTTAAGTGTGTAGAATTGTGCCTGGAATGCTCATTAAATACTGTTTCATCATCTTTGTGTTAAAATCAAGTATAATTATAAATACATATCAAGTTACTAATGAATTAACAGATTGTTCTGATATTATAAATTTGCCTACATCATTAATTTGTATGTCTTTATTTACACTTAAACACTTGTACTACTTCTCTATTGCTATCATAACAAATCACCACAAATTGTGTGGCTGAAAGCAACAAAAACTTATTAGCTTGCCATTCTGATGGTCAGAAATCCACATTAACACCACTGACTTCTCTGTCCCTGGTTTAACAGGGTCCAAAGCAAGGTATTGGCTGACTGGACTTTTATCAGGAGACTGGGAAGAACTTCTTCCAAGCTCATTCTTTTGGCAGATCCAGTCTTATGGTTGTGGAACTGAGGTTCTTATTTTCATTCAGTCATCTGCAACTACTCTTAGCTCCTAGGAGTCTCTTTCTGCTCCTAAAATGTGGACTCTTTCTTATACTTGAAATCTCTCTGAATTTCACTTGTGCTGCATTGCCTGTCTCCAGCTGGAGAAAGATTTTGGTTTTGAGGACACATGAGAACAGATAGGGCCCACTCAGAAAATCTAGGATAATTTCTCTTTTAAAGTCTGTAACCTTAATTATATTTGTAAAGTTCCTTTTATTATATAATGTAATATATTCATAGGTTCCACAGATTAGGACATGGACATATTTGAAGGGCTGTTTTTCTGCTTATAACACCTTAGCTTTGAGAGAGAGAGAGAGAGCCATTTATACACAATTAGAAGGAAAAATCAAAAGAGTCAATAGCTAAGTGTCATGTAATATCATTATCACTAATTAAACTAAAATAAACCACCTTTACATCCACCTGTTCTCTCTCTCAGGACTTAGTAGATGGGAATTTTGAATTCTCCTTCAAACATTTCCTCATAGCCATATCAATCAAGATTCTTGCAGAAACTTAGTGATTACTATGATCACTATGATGAACAGGCAGTGAGGCAGGAAGCAGGGAGAGGACAGAAAAGGCAAAGGGGATGGGAACAGATTGAGGAGTCAGCTGCAGGGACCCAGGTGAGGAGAGGGAACTCAGGCCATGCCCCAGAAGGAATGAGGTGGGAAGGCAGGGAAAGGACAGAAAAGCCAAAGGGGATAGGAACAGATTGAGGAGTTAGCCGCAGAGATCCAGGTAAGGGTGGTTGGAGGGGTTTCTAACAGCTAAGAGAGACAAACTTGTCTGTTGGTTTGTCCTACTGTGGTGATGTGTTGCTGTGACCCTTGAGGCTGTGCCACTGGTGTTTCAAACTCAGTGGGGTGCACCTGTTGCACAGGTATCAGCCCGACTTGCAGACTGAGACAGACTAGGAAGAAGGAGGAGGCCATCCACTTCTCAAGGAATTGGCCAGGGAAAACCTTATGAGTAGCAGAGAAACACTGTCTGATACACTACGGTGCAACTTTATGAATAGCCCAGAAACATTGTCAATACAGAGGAGGAAGATGAGTCACTTAGCTTAGAAAGCTCTTAAAGTAGGCCTGGGAAAGAGCTCCATTATCAGAGTAAAATCAGCTTTACTCATATGGGTAAGGTAAAGCTTTCGAGACTTCCATTTGCTGACGTGGCAGCACTCAAATTGAGGAGAAACAGCTGCAAACATCCATTAATAATCAGAACATGGAATGTATGAAGTATGAATCTAGGAGAATTGGAAGTTGTCAAAAATTAAATAGAACACATAAAGATTGATATCCTAGTTATTAGTGAGTTAAAATGGACTGGTTTTGGTCATTTTGAATCAGACAACCATATGATCTACTATGCTGGGAACGACAGTTTAAAAAGGAATGGTGTGGCATTGATCACCACCAAGGATGTTTCAAGATCTGTCCTGAAGTATAATGCTGTCAGTGATAGAATAATATCCATACACCTACAAGGAAGACCCGTTAATACTATTATTCAAATTTATGCACCAACCACCAAAGCCAAAGATGAGGAAATTGAAGATCATTATCAACTTCTGCAGTCTGAAATTGACCAAACTTGCAATCAGGATGTGTTACTTACCACTGGTGACTGGATTGCAAAAGTTGGAAACAAAGAAGAATCACTGGTATTTGGAAAATTTGGCCTTGGTGACAGAAATAATGCTGGAACTTGCATGGTAGAATTTTGCAAGATCAACAACTTGTTCATTTCAAACACCTTTTTTCAACAACACAAATGGTGGCTGTACACGTGGACTTCACCAGATGGAACACACAGGAATCCGATTGACTACATCTGTGGCAAGAGGTGATGGAAAAGCTCAATATCTTCAGCCAAAACCAGGCCAGAAGCTGATTGTGGCACAGACCATCAACTGCTCATATGCAAATTCCACTTGAAGTTAAA
>NW_006921642.1:6534751-6543293 GCF_000298275.1 Orycteropus afer afer
AACTTTGCTTGCTGAAAGTGAGGATGACTTGAGGCACTTACTGATGAAGATTGAGGAACACAATCTGCAGTATGGATTACATCTCATATAAAGAAGGCAAAAATCCTCATAACTTGACCAATAAGCAGCATCACGATAAATGGAGTAAAGTTTGAGGTTGTCAAAGAATTCTCGATTGGCTACAATCGAGGCCAATGGAAGCAGCAGTCAGGACATTAGAGGACATGTAGCACTGGGCAGGTCGGCTGCAAAGGAACTCTTTCAAGTGCTGAGGAGCAAGCATGTCTCCTTGAGTACTAAGGTATGCCTGACACAGGCCATGATATTTCCAAAGCCTTGTATGCATATGAGAGCTGGACAATGAATAAGGAAGACTGAAGAATGGTTGATGCTTTTGAGTTGTGGTGCTGGTGAAGAATGCTGAAGGTACCATGGACTGCCAAAAGAACTAATCGATCTGTCCTGGAGGAAGTGCAGCCAAGATGCTCCTTGGAAGGCAGGATGGCCAGACTTCGTCTCACATACTTTGGTCATGTTGTCAGAGGGGACAAGGTTGTCATGCTTGGTATCGATGAAAGAGTTCAAGGCCTTCGACTAGATGGATTGACACAGTGGCTGCGACAATGGGCTCAAGTATAGCAAAGATCATGGAGCTGGTGTGGGATTGGGCAATGTTTTGTTCTGCTGTGCATGGGGTCACTATGAGTCGGAAGCAACTCAATGGCACCTAACAACAACAACATGATGCTTCCAGATTACTTAGCATGTAATATTTTTTTTCAGTAAATTTTTACAACTTTATGTTCTTTCTCTATATTTCTTGCTCAATGTTCAGGTTAACTTTAAAGTGACCAAAACAAACAAGCAGACAAACCACTACCATTGATTCAATTCTGACTCATAGCGACCCATTTTGTGTTTCCGAAGCAGTAATTCTTTATGGAAGTAGATTGCCCAGTCTTGCTTCCTTGGAATGGCTGATGGGCTTGAACCACCAACTTTCTGGTTAGATTTTTTATGGTTTAGCATCATTTTTGTTGTTGTTGTTGTTCATTTTTCAACTTTTTATTGTGATTTGGGTGAAACTTTACTGAGTAAATTAGTTTTCCACTCAACAGTTCATACACATTTGTTTTGTGACACTGATTGCAATCCCTACAATGTATCAGGTCTTTTCCCACTTCCTCCCTGTAGTTGCCATTTCTCTTTGTCCCTCTTTCCTATCCAATCCTCCCTTCTGATTTTTATCCCAAGGCAAATGCTAGCCTTTGATCTTTTATGGATGATTGTCCTAAGGACTCCACCTCCCTCATGTTATATTCACCTCATGGGCCTATTTATTGTTTGGCTGAAAGTTGAGCCATAAGAGTGAGTTCAATTCTGGGCTCCTGGGTGACTAAGGGCCATCATCTAGGGAGTTTCTCCATTCTCTGTCAGACCATTATGCTTAGTCCTTTTTATTCTTTTGAGTTTTACTCCACACTTTTCTCCTGCTCTATTCAGAATCTCCTATTTTGATCTCTTTCTGAATGGTCGACAGTGGCAGCCAGGCACCATCTAATTCTTCAAATCCCAGGGCTGTGGAGGGTGAGGTTCAAGTGGTCCAGTAGTCCCTTGAACTAATTGTTTCCATGTGTCCCGGATATTCATCACTCTTCTTTACTCAGTGGAGGAGAGACTAATAGTTGTATTTTAGATGGCCACTCACTAGCTTTTAAGAACCCAGTACTGCTAACCAAAGTAGAATTTGGAACAATGTGAACTATGTTATGCAAATTAACTTTGATGCTAGGTCCTGAGCCCACAGAGCAGGCTCAGCAGCCTACTCCGTCAAGGTGTTTGGTTATAAGTGGCCTACCTTTCGGTTCTCTGAAGTTTTCTTCTATTTCTTGTTTGGTTTAGGAAGAGGATGTAACATCACAGCCTCAACTGTGGGCATATGTATTGTCTTCCCTATTCCACTTTTCTATGAAGAGATCTTCTCTTCCCATTTCATCTAGAATTTTCAATTAGCACATCACACGTTTCTTTGTTAGTTATGGCAGTTCTCAAACCTTACCAAATCTCTACCTAGTTTTACAGTGAGCAAATCTAAAGAGAGCTCATGTATTTAAAAAAAAAAAAAAAAAATTCTTTTGGTGGTAAAAAAAAAAAAGAGGAAATGGTAGAAGCCTTGGATAGCTTTTGAGCTAGACATTTTGTCAAATTTGGAGATAGCAATATGGCTTGTTACTGATGTGGTGTATCTCACAAGACAACTTCCTTACTACTACTTCCTTTGTAATTTCTTTACATCTCATTCAAATAAATCAGCAGGAAAAAGGTTTACTGGAATACTGGTGTTAGCATTAGCATCAAAGGAGATCTTGATAGCTACTGATACTTTACTGTTCCAGAACATTCCTATTTAACATAGAATCTCTTAATGGACTAGAGAGTGGGCAAAGAATCAAGCTGATATTTATAGCCCAGTGGTTTCAAAGTGTGACCAGTGTCACCTAGATCCTTGTTAGAAATGCAGTCTCTGAGGTTTTACCCTAACTTATTGGATCAGCATCTCTGGGGATGGGAGCCAGCAATCTGTGTATTAATAAGCCCTCCAGGTGATTCTGATGCATGCTATTTTGAAAACCACTACTATAGTTTAAGTCCACAGATGGCACAAAGAGTTAAGTCCTGACTAGTACTGAAAGGATGGCAGTTAGGACCCACTCAGATATGCCTCAGGAGAGAGGCCTGGAGATCTGCTTCTGAAAGGAAAACTTGAAAACTCTATTGGAACATAGTTCTACTCTGAAACACATGGGGTCACCAGGAGTCTGAGCTGATGTAATGGTCTGTTATTCATAAAGTCACTATGAGTAGAAGCCAACTCAAGGGCAAGTAACAAAAACAACTATAACCTAACAATTCCCTCTTGAAATAATTCTTTTTCTAAGGAAACAATCAGATGGAAAAAATATATATATGATGGTGTAGTGCCTAAGGCATTTGACTGCTAACCAGAAGGCTTGTGGTTCAAACCCACCAGCCACTCCTTGGAAGGACGGTTGGGCAATCTACTTCCATAGTGACACTGACTCGAAAACGAAGGATGGGTCGCTCTGAGTTGTGGCAGACTTGGCAGCACACAACAACAACAACTTCCATAGAGATACCACCTCAGAAATCCAAGGAAAGGTCGCTATGAGTCAGATCCAAGTCAACGGCAGTGAGTTTGGTTTTATACACACACACACACAGACACAAAAACACACATCTTAGAATTGTTCTACTTCAAGGAAAAGTTAGTCAGGCAAATAATATTTTAGTATGGATAAAGTATATGGACCGGGCAATGTTTATTTCTGTTGTATATGAGCTTGCTTTGAGTCAAAACTGACAAACCGACTCAAGGGCACCTAACAGCAACAAAGTGTATCCACTTTTCTTTGTCATATAGTAGAAATACCTTAATGTTTGTGGAGTCTTCCATTCTCTCACTGTTAACTAGCCATGGGCAGCGAGCTGGTATTTAACTTCTCCCCAGCTTCACTGACCAGTGTTGGTCTTTCTTTTGGCAATAAAAAAAAAAAAAAAAAAAAAAAACATGCACATCCAGGTTAGTTATCATATGAGAGACTATCTCTCTCTCTCTCTCTCTCTCTATATATATATATATATGTATGTATATTGCTTTGATGTAAGCCATTTAGATTATGTTACGTTTTTGTTTTGTTTCCCCATTAATCTCAGTAGTTTTCATACACAAAGCTGTTTCACAGGAACTCTTAGTTAAAATATCATTGCAGCTTAGGTTTATGAAACACACTTGAGTTTTTGTAAATTGATTTCTGTTGATTTTATGCCTTTTTTCTTTAATCATGAAATAAAGAATATAATCAAAGCCACACACCCTGAACCCAAATTTCAGATAGGTCAGAGGGTCTACTCGAATATTGTTTTGGCAAGAAGATAATTTAGGGAACATGGTATTCTTATCTCTACCCTCAGGACTGCCTTCCACTGAAATTTCACACTTCTATGAGACAAATCAGGACACTAAGGATGTTTTCATGTCCTTTAGGGGTAGAGTGGCTTCTATTTAAGGCCACAGAAACAAACCAGACAACCTAGAGTTATGAGTTGAGCAATTAATACTTAATACACTTCTGATTAGTTCAGTAGAGGAAAGAAAGTAGGGGTAGAGGTAAGGAATGAAGAAGGCATTTTTCTTTTTCAAAGTACCTGAAAATCCATAAGGTAGAAAATATAAGGCAGAATCAGGCTCACGGGAATACCCCAAGAAATTATACTTCATAATTTTGACCCACAAGTCTTCCTAAATGCCGGTCATTTATGTCACACAGCTATCTTTCTCATTTGCCAAGAACAGCATAAATGCTATATTAGCATGAGAGGCTCTCAGGTTATCAGCATCTTTGTCTCAGTAGGTTAAAGACAAAGAGTTAACAGCTGAAAGAAGCTTAATAAGAAGAAAATGAGAAGGAGCAAGAGTTTAGGCACTTACTATAGTTTTCATTGATTTTTATCTGTGTGCATTAAAACCTGAAAAATCTGGAACCTACATAAGGCAGAAACCTGTTAGAGAAGGAAAATACAAATATTTTCCACTAAAAGCAATAGAAAACTGACAAGACTGTACCATATCAAAAACAGAAAACCTGAAAGACCTAGAAAAACAAGGCAGTCCCATCGAGTTCTGGCTCACAAAGATTTTGTACTTTAAAAATTATTTTAAAATATCATCCCATACATGTTTTTAAAAACTATTATTAAAATATTAAATGTCTGCTTCATCTGAAAATACATTACTTGCTATTAAATGAAAAAAGAGAACATTCTCTTCATTAATGATTTAAAAACATGATATTTATTACAGGCATTTTAAATTTCCCCAAGTGATTTGACACATTATTGATAACGATTGAAATGTTAATGTTGCTTCTGAGGAAATTTACACTTTTAATACCAATGAAATGCTTTTTTAATGATAATTTTTAATTTATTTGAGTTAAGGTGCTTGATCTGTAAACTGTACAAATAATGTTATTATTTTCTTCTGAAATTGCCTTGACAAATCAACTTATCAAATATTGAAATGATCTTTGATATTTTTTACAGAAATTAAATTAAAAAAAGAAAAAAAAAGAGTAGTTCCAGATAGTGCAAAACAAATGAAGTTTAACAAATGAAGTTTTTGTTTTTGTTGTTTTTTCAAAAAATTGCAATAAAATTAAATCCATAAAATAATAGCAATATTTTGAAATGAATGTTTCAGGAAGAATGTCAGTGGTGTTTGACACTTCCCAGAATAGGAAGGGATGATTAGGCCTTCCCTCCCTTCTGCTGTGAGGTATAACAAGCAAGACCCACATCCTGCCTGGTTTCAGAGGAGCTGCTCATTGTGAAAGTGTACCCGCTGCAGCATTTGCGTCATAAAGACCATGCATTTCAGAAGCCTGGAACATTTCATGGACAACCAGCAATTAACTCTTATCAGCATCACAAGCTCAGCGACATTGTTGAAGTTGAAGTTTATACATTGTTATTAGTGTAACTACAATATTTGCAGCCACTTTTAGAAGTATGGTTCCTAAGTAGAAAGCTTTTTTTTTTTTCTTTTCATTTGACTAAAATATAGATCTCTCTGTTTGCACTCTATATTGTTAGACAACAGTCCAGAAATTAAGACAGGCCCATCAAATCGTACTTGGCCATTTCATGCTCATCATTATTTGACTTGACTAGATATTCTGCTTGTGAAAGAGAAGATGATGGAATTTTAAAGTAGGTTTTGTTGTAGCTGAATAAGTAGAGGCTATCTTAGTCTTGTGATAATTGCATATAGACTATTTATGAACCTTGTTTCATAACTCAGAACATGTCTAGGGATGTTTGCTCTGCTGGGAGGCAGAGAAGTTAGATCTATCCACTTGAAATTTCAGATGCCAAAAGATGCTTGATAAAAACAGGAAGAACAATGTATACAAAGGAAATGGCAGTGGATAAGGTTGGTGGTGCCTTTGGCAAGCAGTCCAACAGAAGCAGGTGATTGTTTGGATCTAGATTGCCAGGACTTTTTTCTGAGGTACCTCTAGGTAAATTCAAACTTCCAGTCTTTAGGTTAGGAGCCAAGCTGGTTAACTGTTCATGCCACCCAGGGACTGCAGAAATTGTGCCCATTCTTCCCAAATTCTTGAAGGGAAGGAAAATATTCATTTGTTCTAAAATAAATAATCAAAGATACCTGAAGCTGGCTGCATTGTTTGTGAAATTTTAAATCACAGTTCTAAATCTGTGACAGTGTGAAAATCTAAAATTTTCCTCAAGATTAACAATGTTGAGAAAAACCATCAACATTAGACATTTTAACTGTGTCTTAATAGACCAAATTAATGACAACCTATTTCTGTGTGGCTTATTTTTTTTCTCCAAGCATTTAAAAGAGGATTGCAAAAATAGTAATAGCACTGTCAACTTCCCTTTCAAATATAAAGCCTAAGAAGTCCAGTATGTATCTACTGGATACCATTTATCCTGTATCTATTTTATTTAGCAAACACGTACTGTGCTTACAATGTATAATATAAGTGGCTACATGGTTAAAAGGTATCAAACTTCATTTAATCATTGATGGCAAATGGTAACATGCTTGGCTGCTAACGGAAAAGTTGGAGTTCAAGTCCACCCAGAGATGCCTTGGCAGCAAGACCTCATGATTAACTCCTAAAAATCAGCCATTTGAAACCCTATGGAGAATAGTTCTACTCTATACACATGGGGTCGCCATGAATCAGGGTCATGATGAGTCTGGGTCAATCCCACAGCAACAGGTATAGGAGTGAAATATTATCATTATACCTCTTTTACACATAAGTAACCTGAAACATTGAGAGATCCGGAGTCTTCCCACAGTTGCACACACTGGTTAGAGCAGAACTCTGATTCAGATTCAAGGAATCATGCTTCAGAGTCTAACTTTTCAGTATTCTGCTTTATTGCCTCAATTAATTATGAATAGTATTTTTTACTTCAGAGTCAAAATTTAGTCATTATTTTTTTCATTTTTTAATTGTGATTTGGGTGAAATTTTACAGAGCAAATTCACTTTCCATACAGCAGTTCACATACACTTTGTCTCATCATATTGACTACAATTTACCACAATGCAATAACTCCCCTCCCACTTCCTCCCCATAGTTACCTCTTCCCTGTTCCATCACTCCATGCACTCCTGCCCCCTGAGCTGTCTCCCTGTGCATAAACAGCTCTTCCTTCTCCCATAATTGATCTCTGCAAGGAGTATGTCTACCACAGGTAAATGTTTAACTCATATGCCTGTGTTTTGTTTGGCTGGAAGCCACAGGTGTGGATTCATTTCCAGACCAGAAAGACAGTTAGGGACTATACTCTCAGTGGTTCCCCCAGGCTCTTTCAGACCAGCAAATGGGGTCTCCCCCTGCTTTTTTTCCAAGTGATTTTGAGTTTTGTTTCATATTGTTCTGCCTCTCTGTCCAGGATCTCCTACATAGATCCCCCTCTGAGTGGTTGACAGTGGTAGCTGGGCACCATCTAGTTCTTCTGGTCTCATAGTCGTATAGGCTGTAGATCGCATGGTGTACCAGTTGCTAGGACTGATTGTTTCCATGAATCTTTGTTTTTTCATTCTTCTTTGCTCTGGACGAGGAGAGACCCATCATTGCATCTAGATGGATGCTTGCAAGCTTTTAAGATCCCAGTCACTACTCACCAAAGTGGGGATGGAACAATGTATTGTGTAGTATGTTATGCCAATTGAGCTTGATGTCCCCTACAACTATGGTCCTGAGCCTACCAGTTCAACTACTCGGTCCCTCTGGGTAGCTGGCTGTGACCAAGAAGTGACTACAATCTTGTCCCTTGTCAGGTCTGCTATCCACCTGACAATTCTTACAGATCATACAAATACACTTATGGGACCATTGTCTACCAACCCCATACATGGTCTTGGGTACATCCCTGCTTCATAGAAACAGCTAATAGTTCAGCCTGTCCACCCATCTATCCACCCATATACTCATGTTTTCCTTCACTGACAGCACAGTACTGTATGTGCAAAAGGGTTCATCTCCGTTGTCTGTACCTCCCATGTACCTCTCTATGTCTTCTCTTCCTCAATGCCACCATGTTGATCACTCATATTTGGTACATTTCCCCTCTCTTTACCCAAATCAAGACTTATTTCTACCTATCTAACAATGTTTCCTCCCCTCCCCTCTATCCCTGGTAACCAACAAAGAAAATTTCCTTCCATAGATAAATCTTTCCTTGACTTTTACTGTAACAGACTAATACAATATTTGTCCTTATGTAATTGACTTATTTCACTCAGCATAATGTCCTCCAATTTCATCCATGTTATGCAGTGTTTTGCAGATTCTAGGTTATTCTTTAGGGTTGCATCATATTCCATTGTGTATATGTACCATAGTTTGGTTATCCACTCCTCAGTTGATGGACACCTAGGTTGTTTCCATCTTTTGGCTATTGTAAATAGTGC
>NW_006921642.1:6543626-6561147 GCF_000298275.1 Orycteropus afer afer
TTTTCCCAATCTGTAGGTTCTCTTTTGACTCTTTTGGAGAAGTCTTTGGAAGCACATAAAAATTTAATTTTTAGAAGGTCTCATTCATCTAGTTTTTCTTCTGTTGTTTGTGCATTTTGGGTTATGCTTGATAATCTATTTAAGCTATATATTAAGGCCCCTTAATTTGCCTCTCATTTTTCCTTGAGGAACTTTATAGTTTTAGATTTCACATTTAAGTATTTGATCCATGCGGAGTTAATCTTTGTGTATGGTGTGAGGTACAGATGTTTCATTTTTCTGCAAATGGATATCCAGTTTTGCCAGCACCATTTGTTAAAGAAATATTCTCTTCCCCATTTAATGGATTTAGGCCCTTTGTCAATGATCATTTGATCATAGGTCAATGGATTTACTTCTGGGTTCTCAATTCTATTCCATTGGTCTATGTGTCTGTCATTGTTCCAATACCAGGCATTTTGACTACTGTGGCTACATAGTAGATTTTGAGATCTGGCAATGTGAGACCTCCTACTTTGTTCTTCGTTAATAGTGCTTTGCTTATCTGAGGTCTCTTTCCTTTCCATTTAAAGTTAGTGCTTGGTTTTTCCATATCCTTAAAAAATGTTCATGGGAACTGGATTGGGATTACATTGAATGTATAGATTGCATTGGGTAGAAGTGACATTTTCACAATGTTCAATCTTCCTATCCACAAGCATGATATTCCATTTACATAGATCTCTTATGGTTTCCTGAAGTATTTTTTTTTTTTTTATAGTTTTCTTTGTATAAGTCTTTTGTGTCCCTGGTAAGATTTATTCCCGAGTATTTTATTTTCCTGGTAGCTATTGTAAATGGTATTTATTTCCTTATTTCTTTTTTCAACAATTTCTTTGCTGGTGCAGAGGAATCCAACTGATTTTTGGATGTTGATCTTGTATCCTGAAATGATGCTAAATCTCTCAGTTCCAGTCGATTTTGACTGAGTCTCTTGGGTTTTCTAAGTATAGGATCATATCATCAGTAGGTAGGGATAGTTTGACTTCTTCCTTACAATTTAGATGACTTCGATTTCTCTTTCTTGCCTTATGGCCCTGGCAAGGACTTCCAGTACAATGTTGAATAGAAGTGGTAGTAGAGGGCATCATTGTCTGGTTCCTGTTCGCAAGAGGAATGGTTTCAGTCTCTCTCCATTGAGAATAATATTGGCTGTTGATTTTGCATAGATACCCTTTATAATGTTGAGGAATGTTCCCTCTATTCCTATTTTGCTGAGAGTTTTTATCAGGAATGGGTGTTGGATTTTATCAAGAGTCTTTTCTGCATCAATTGATATGATCATGTGGTTCTTCTCCTTTGTTTTATTTATGTGGTGGATGATGTTGATTGTTTCTCTAATGTTGAACCATCCTTGCATACCATATATGAACCCCACTTGGTCATAATGAATGATTTTCTTGATATATTGTTAGAGTCTGTTGGCTAGGATTTTGTTGAGAATTTTTGCATCTATATTCATGAGGGATATTGGTCTGTAGTTTTCCTTTGAGTGATGTCTGTCTGGTTTTGGTATCAAGGTTATGCTTGCTTCATAAAATGAGTTAAGGAGGATTCCATCTTTTTCTATGTTTTGGAATAGTTTGAGTAGTATTGGTGTCAGTTCTTCTCTGAATGTTTGGTAGAATTCTCCGATGAAACCATCTAGGCCAGGAGATTTTTTAATCGGTAATTTTTTGATTATTTTTTAGTCGGTTCAATTTCTTTTTTTGTTATGGATCTGTTCAACTTTTCCACATCAGTCTGTGATAGTTTAGGTATGTGATGTGTTTCTAGAAATCTGTCCATTTCTTCCAGATTTTCAAATTTGTTGGAGTACAGTTCTTCATACTATCTTGATATTATCCTTTTTATTTCAGTTGGTTCCATTGTGATGTCACCCATTTCGTTTCTTATTTGTATTTTCTCCCTCCTTTCCTTTGTTAAATTTGCCAGTGGTTTGTCAATTTTATTGATCTTTTCCAAAACCAACTTCTGGTCTTGTTAATTTTTTTTCTATTGCCCTTCTGTTTTCTGCTTCATTGATTTCTGCTCAAGTCTTGATTATTTCATTTTCTGGTGACTGAGGGCTTTTCTTGCTGTTCTTTTTCTAATTGTTGGAGATGTTGGTTTAAACTGTTGATTTTGACTCTTTTTTCTTTTTTGATGGGTGCATTTATTGCTGTAAATTGGCCTCTGATCACTGCTTTTGTTGTGTCCCAAAGATTTTGGTATGTTGTGTTTTCATTCTCATTTGATTCAAGGAATTTCTGAATTTTAATTTTTGTTTCTTCTCTTACCAAGTCTTTCTCAAGGGCAGTGTTGTTCAACTTCCATGTGTTTACTCTTTTTCCATTGATCTTCCTATTATTGATTTTTAATTTGATAGCATTATGATCTGAGAAGATGGTTTGCAGTATTTCAATGATTTTAAATTTATTAAAGCTTGCTTTATGGCCTAAAATATGATCTATCATGGAAAATGTTCCATGTGCACTGGAAAAGAATATATATTGTGCTGTTGTTTGGTGAAGTGCTCTGTAGAAGTCTATAACATCAAGTTGGTGTACTGTATTGTTTAGCTCTTCTGCATCTTTGTTGAGTTTCTTTCCAGTTGTTCAATCTTTCATTGAAAGTGGTTTATTAAAGTCTCCCATTATGACTGCGGAGTCATCTATTTGCCTTTTCAACACTTTTTAAAGTCTGATTTATGTATTTTGGGGCTCTTTCATTGGGTCAATAGATATTTATTATGGTTATATCTTCTTCAATTGAGCCTTTAATCATTATATAATATCCTTCCTTTTTCATATGATGGTTTTTGTCTTAAAGTCAATTTGATCAGAAATTAATATTGACAGTCTGCTGTTTTACTGTTGCCATTTGTTTGATACACTTTTGATTTTCAGTTTATTTTTGTCTTTGTCTCTAAGATGTGTCTCTTGTAGACAGAATATTGATGGGTTTGTTTTCTTTTCCAGTCTACAACTCTCCATCTCTTGAGTGGTGCAATTAATCCATTAACATTCAGCATAATTACTGACAAGTATCAGTTGGTTGCTTTCATTCTGTTATGTGTTTTTTTTCATGATGTCCTTGGTTTCTTTGTTCCACATTATTTTCTGTTGTGAGATCATTATGTTTATGAATTGTGTTATCATTTCTTTTGTTGCAGTTGTTTTAGTATTTGTTGAATATGTGTGCCTGTCCTCTTTTTTATTGTGATATGAAGGTTTATCATTTTTCTTTGAGGTTACCCTTTGATTTATTATTTTCTCCCAGAGATTGCAACAATCCATTCTATCTTGCAACTCTCCTGACATCCTCAGCATTTAGAAGTTCTGTAACTACACAGTATTTTCCCTTTTTTTGGTTTGTAGTTGTCCTCATTTTCAATTGTTGTCTCTGGTTCCCTGTTTACAATCTTGTAAGCTCATTTTACTTTGGATATGTCCATAGTTATGGTTTCTGGGTTATGTCATCTTGTGTATTGATGGTCTGTTGTTGTTTGCTATTTTTGGTTCTCTGTTCAAAGGACTCCCTTTAGTATCTTTTGTAAGGTTGGTCTGGTTTTAACAAGTTCCCTTAATTTCTGCTTATTTGGAAATCTCCTAATTTCACCATCATATTTGAGGGACAATTTTGCCGTGTATATAATTGTTGGTTGAAAATTGTTCTCTTTCAGGGTTTTATATATACCATCCCATTGTCTTCTTGTTTGCATGGTTTCTGCTGAGAAATCAGACCTTACTCTTACTGATTTTCCTTAGTAAGTAACTTTTTGTTTTTCCTGTGCTGTTTTCAGGATTCTGTCTTTGTCTTTGGTTTTTATGGATTTGTTGATGATATGTCTTGGTGATTTTCTTTTGGGTCTGTCCTGTTTGGTGTTCATTAGACTTCCTGAATGGATATATCTTCATCTTTCATCATATCAGGGAAGTTCTCTTCCAACAAATCTTGGACAATTTTCTCAGCGGTTTTATTTTTCTCTTCCTGTTCTGGAATTCCAATGACACTTACGTTATTCCTTTTGATGGTATCCCACATGAACCTTAGGTTTTCTTCATTTTGTTTTGATCTTTTTTTCTGATTGATCCCTTTCCAAAGAAATATTCAGGCATTTGTCTTCAATCTCACTAATTCTGTCTTCCATTGCATCAATTCTACTCCTTTGCCCTTCCAATGTGTTATCTATTTCTGACAATTTAGTATTAATCTTCTGGATTTCTGTCTGTAGATTTAGAATCATTTCTAATTTTTCATTTATTTTGTCATTTTGTTCTTGTATTTTCTTCAAAAATTCTTTTAGGGTTTTGTCTCTGTTCTCCTTGATCTATCTCTCAATCTTTTGAAGATACCTAAAGGTAATTCTTTTGAATTCCTTATCAGAGAGTTCCAATGATGTTTCTTCATCAGGGATGTGTTCTGGGTCAGTATCTTGCTTGCTTGTTTCTATCACTTTATCTTGCTTCTTTGTCTGGACTGTGATGGTCAGTTTTCTCCGAGACATTGTGGCATTGTTGTATTTAGATCTGTGTTAACTGTTTGTGAAAAGCAGCCAAGGGTGATTCAGGCTCTTATTGATGGTTGCTTATTATTGGCCTGTTGGTGGAGAAGGAAGTGGTGGCTCTCAGTTAGTGAAGCTGCAGGAGGTGTGGATGGAGTTGTGTGGTATGGCGACTGTTGCTGTCTTCCACTCAGTTAGTTAAACAAAAATAACAATTGAATAGCCATCAAAAAAGTAAAAGCTAATGGACAAAATGCACACTATGTAATCACACAGGAAGAGTAACCAAAAAAGAAAAATGGGTAAAAGAAAAAGAAATGCAATATTTGGGGAGAAGGCAATAAGGGAAAAAGGTAGAGTAGGAGAATAATGAAGAAAAAAAATGGAAAAAGAAAAACAAGAATGGTGTTAACCAGGAGAAAGAAAAAAACAATTGCAACCAAGAACAGGAATAAGAAAAAAGTTGAAAACTAGAACCTGAGAGGGGAAGAATAAAGAATAATAATAACAAGGGCAAAAGTAATAATAATAGTAGTAGTTTTAAAACAGACAAAAACAAACCAACTAAAAAACAGAAAAAAGAAAATCGGGGTAGGATGGGGCAGTGCACCCAGGCTCTGTTCAAGCACATAGACTGGGATGAAGTTCCTGACAGCCCAGAAGGTGGGTGGGAGTGAAAGAAAACTGCACCTCCATTCACCAAGAGGGTGTGCAGTATAAGAGTAACAAGGGGAATGTCACACCTTCCAGTCATCCATGTCTGGAATGTCCTTGCAGTTTCTGGCGAGTGGATCCTGTTCTTAAGTCCCTGGTGTCTGGGAGAATGCTGTCGCATTTAAACATTCAAAATGGTAAAATTGCGTGTTAACATTCAAAATGGCTGCACTCTCAGGACAGGTAAAAATCCATAGCTCAGCCTGCCTTCCTCTCTGCTGCTTCCCCTTTTATACACCAGCTACCAGAGCAGTCCTCCGTGCAGTTCCTGGCTAGCAGGGCTGATTTTTAGTTAATTGTTAGGTCCTACCACCACTCAGCAATATCCAAGCTGTCTGTGCTGTCAGGATTGCTGCCAGACTGCATCTCCGTATGTCTCCTTTTTTGATGTTTTCATGCAAATTCTTCTGCTGGTTGGGGTTTAGTCCACTTCTATATCCTTCCCTTAAAGGCTCAGGGTTCCAGGATTATCTTCTGTATCTGTGTTAATTGGTTCCCCTTTTCTTTGATGAAGAGGGTCTGTGCATTCTTTCTGCCTATTCCACCATCTTACTGGAACTCCTTAGTCATTTTTTTAAGTCCTATTTTATTTTTTGTTAAGAGCTGACTAAAGACTAACTTCAGACATTGCTACAGATGTTGTCATTGTTAGGTACCATCTAGTTGGCTTCAACTCCCATTTATACCAGAAGGAAACACTGTCCAGTCCTGTGTCATTACCACAATCACCACTATGCCTGAGCCCATCTTTGCAGCAGCCACTGTGTCAATCCATATCATTGAAGATCTTCTCCTTTTTGTGCTGACCCTCAGCTTTACATAGTATGATATCCTTCTGCAAGTACTAGTCCCTTCTGACGTGACTAAAGTAGGAGAGATTAAGTCTGGCCATTCTTGCTTCTAAGGAGCATTTTGGCTGTACTTCCTCCAAGACAGATTTGTTCATTCTTCAGTAGTCCATGGTACATTCAATATTCCTCACCAACACCATAATTCAAATGCATCAGTTCTTCTGTGACCTTCCTTACTCACTGTCCAGCTCTCCTATGTATTTAAGGCTATTGAAAATACCATGGCTTGAATCAGGGACAACTAGTCTTCAAAGTGCCATCTTTGCTCTTAAACTCTTTACAGAGTTTTTTGCAACAGATTTGCCCAATGCAATACATTGCTTTATTTCTGTGTGACTGCCATAGATAGATATTTGGATTTGAAAACCTTTATTTTCAAAATTCAGACAAAACTCTTGTGCAGGGAGTACATAATCCAGGAAAAACAAAACAAAACAAAAAAAAAAACAAATAAACCTCACCTTAAAGAACATTGATGTGACAAGGGATGACTCCATCCTCATGTACAGTTCATTTTTTATTGCACAAGAAGAATGTGTTTACAGTGTACTTGTTTGCTTTGAGGAGGCCCTTCCCCTTGTCATTGTTCTTGATGCTTTGATTTTGTAGAAGAAATCACAACCCAATTTCTGTGAAGTCTACCATCAGGATATGACATTCTGTACTTTAAATATTCTGTCTAGATTTAACTCTAAAATAATAACAAACTTCTTATGTGACTATGGTTAGTAAATCTATCTCTTTAATTGTTAGTTGCAAAACACATGAGATTTTTCTAAACATTTTATAACATTTAAATCCATGTTTTACCAAATTAAATTATACCTCTTCTTGTTGTTGCTGGGTTCTGCTGTGTCTATTTCAGCTCACAGTTACCTCACATGACAGGGTGGAACAGCCCCATAGGGTTTTTTTGTCTATTATCTTTATGGAAGAAGATCATCCATAGATAGGACATGTTTACAACTCTCTAGCCCTTTTGTCAATTTAATTTTGCCCAAAAGAAAAAAAAAGTTAAAATCACAAAATTATTACTCAACTGGCATAGAATTACTTTATTAGTTGGCTACAGTACTTTTAAATTGTCTCCATTATTACTTTTGCTGTAATCATTCTTTTCAAAAAGTCAGTCAAAACATAAAAGATTACTTTGTTCCATTAATCTTTATTCTCTTGAGTTGGATTGCATGCAGCTAATGAGTGAACTCTTTTTACAAACATAGGTATGAGGACCAATTATGGAACAAGCTATACTGGCTCATGAATTAATTGAGTTGCTTGGCAACTCATATCACTGTCTTGTTGCTTTGGTAATAGGGAAATAGCTTTAGTTATGCACCTAACCATTGACATTTTAGAGCCTTCCAACACAGAACACTTTCTATGATTCAGGCACATTATAAGCAATGTGTGTGTATATCTATATAAACTTTCACCATAATTCATCAGTACTATCATTTCTTTTATTTTTTTGGATGAAGAAAATGAGACACAGAGAAATTAGGTAAATCATGAAAGGTAACACATAACTGGTAATTAGGGTATCAAGGATTCAAACTCAGGGAGTTTAGTTAAAGAACCTCCACTCTTAACAGCAACCCAATATATACCACTCTTAACAATAACCCAATATATATAAGTGGGTGGATTGTTATTAAAATAAAAACAAAAGCATAAAAATAAAAACACGAGTGGGCTTAGGTCAGTTTGCATAAGCTAAATGTGTTTATGATTTCACTCTACTGTATCACATCTCCAAGTATACAAAGAAGTGAGAAGCACTCTACCACTAAGAAAGCTGCACAAATTATTTAAGGGTTTATACAAGGGTGGGCTCATGAAAAATATCTTTACAAAGTCCAAGGAAGTCTGTTTTTTAAGTTTATATAGGCTCTGTCTCTTTGTCCTTCACTCCAAGTGCCTTAAAAATCTCTGCCACTCTCTAGTATGCTGGTACAAGGAAAGATATGTGTGGCTGTTCCAGGAATTGAGCTTTTAGAAGAAAGAGAAATCTGCAGTAATGGAGCTTTCTCTGAATCTTTCCAACTAGTTTGCATTCTGTGAATTAGCTGGAGTTCTATAGAGCCAAAACCTGCCATCTTTTTGGCTGAACTGAAGAACTGTGATTGAATGATCCGCCCAAGACATAAAGACTTGATAGTTCAGGAATAGCCTTTGCAATGTAAGTTTAAAATGTAAGTTTAAAATAATATGCTTTGTTAAAATTAAATTTATGAGGAAAATAAGTCAGGAATATAAGGAAAATGTTAAAACACCAAAATTACAATAGATAAAATGAAGATTTCTGATAACCACTGAGGAAATGAAAAGGAGACATGTGTTGTATCCAGCCACATGGTCCTTGACACCCTTCAAACATAATGACTCTATTTGTATTCTGCTTCTATTGAAACACATAGTGATGTCTCTTACCATTTTCTTGCAAAATAGAGTATGGGGAGAATAGATGACATTTTGTATCAAGCTCAGTTATAAACGTAAACTTACTTTTTATTCAGTTGAAACTTGCTTGAATTAGACAATTTGGAAAAAAAATGAACTTGTTCAGCAGTGGATTATTTTCAGGGTGATATCATAGAAAGAAAGAAACTTACTATTAACAATAAAGGGATTTACTCATGGTTTTGGGCTATAGGAAATTTACATTCTAGTGTCATTAATACAATAGGGGAAAGTGACATGTGGTAGATTGATAATGTGTTATTTCTTCCAGCATGTCCTCCTGACAGTAATTTTAGGAAACAAAGACTGTCTTCTATAAGATTTACAGCTTCAGTGCTAGTTGTACAAATAACAACCAACACATTATATATACACTTTACAAAGCATGTATCCTTCTACAGGGAATGGTCCATTCTGACAACATGACCAAAGTAGGTGTTTGGTTACCTAATGCTGCTCTGACAGAAATATGCCACAAATGGAATCGCTTGAACAAACAGCAGTTTACTCTCTGACAATTTTGGAGGCTTTACATTCGATTTTAAAGTGCCAGACTCCAGGGGCTGAGTGAAAGCCCCTTAACCTTAGGCTTCAGCTCTGTCTCCTGCTTCTAGCCCACTGAAGCTGGAGGCTTTTGTTCACTCAGATACTTGCTGGCTGTTGAGGCTGACAAACCCAAGGTTGACAAACATAAAAGCATAAAAGCATAGTCCTGATAGTACCAAACCACATGACAGGCCATTGAGTCAAATCCATTGAAAGTTCCAAGATCGGCAGAGCATGGCAGGCTGCTGAACAACAACTAGGCTGCATGCAGAGTTCAAGCATGCCAAAAGTCTAGAGACCATTCCCAAAGCTGTTTCTTATATACAGGAAGCAGACCACATCCATTAAGCAGCTACCCAGCTATTCCAATAGATTTCACCACGGAGTTAATTACCAATCTCACCATGGGGAATAACTATATTCAGCTGCCCAGCCACTCAGCCAGGCCCATCCAATTTGATACACAAACTTAACTACCACAGTTGTTGTTGTTGTGTGCCATGGAGTTGGACCCAACCTTAGGTTTCTGAGGCAGTATCACTACAGAAGTAGATTGCTCTATCTTCCTTCTGAGGAGTGGCTGGTGGGCTTGAACTGCCAGCCTTCTAGTTAGCAGTCAAATGCTTTAGGCACTATGCTACCAGAGCTCCTAACTACCACAGTAAATGAGATGAAGTCTGGCCATTCTCATTTCTAAGGAGCTTTCCAACTACACTTCTTCCAGGACAGATTTGTTAGTTCTTTGGGAAGTCCATGGTACCTTCAATATTCTTTGCCAACACCACAACTCAAAAGCATCAACTCTTCCTCAGTCATCCTTATTCATCATCTAGCTTTCCATGCATAGAGGCAATTAAGCATCATACATGAAGAAAGCAAAAGGTCATTAAAAAGGCAGTAAAGGAAGAAAATACCAAAATGGATGTCAGAAGACTCTCTGAAACTTGCTTTTGAACAGAGAGTAGCTAAAGCAAATGGAAGAAATGACAAGATAAAAGAACTGAACAGAAGATTTCAAAGACAAAGTCAATTATTATAAAGAAATGTACAAAGAACAGGAGTTAGAAGACCAAAAGAGAAAAACACCCACAACATTTCTTAAGCTGAAAGAACAAAAGAAGAAAATCCAGCCTTGAGTTAAAATATCAAAAGATTCTGTGTGCAAAATATTGAATGATGCAGGAAGCATCAAAAGAAGATGGAAGGAATACACTGTCATTGTACCAAAAATAATTGGTCAATGCTCATACATTTCAGGTGGTGGCATATGATTAAGAACCAATGATATTGAAAGAAGAAGTTGAAGTTGCACTGAAGGAATTAACAAAGAAGAAGGCTCCAGGAATTGACGGAATATCCATTGAGATGTTACAACAAACAGATGCCCCACTGGAGGCACTCACTCGTCTATGTCAAGAAATTTGGAAAAGAGATACCTGGCCAACTGACTGGAAGAGATTGATATTTGTACTCATTCCAAAGAAAGATGATCCCACAGAATGTGAAAATTATTTAACAATATCATTAATATCATATGCAAGTAAACTTTGCTGGAGATAATTCAAAAACAGTTGCAGCAGCATATTGACAGGAAATTTCTAGAAGTGCAAGCCGGATTGGAAGAGGAAGTGGTTGACAGGGAACTTCCAGAAATGCAAGCTGGATTCTGAAGAGGATGTGGAACAAGGAATATCAATGCTGATGTCAGATGGATCTTGATTGAAAGCAAAGAGTACCAAAAAATATTTACTTTTGTTTATTGACTATGCAAAAGCACTCAATTGTGTGGATCATAATAAATTATAGATAACATTGGGAAGAATGGGAATTCCAGAACATTTAATTGCGTTTGAACAGAACAAGGGGAGTACTGCATAGTTTAAAAGCAGGAATGGAGTGTGCCAGGATTGTATCCTTTCAACATACCTATTCTATCTTCATGCTGAACAAATAATCCGAGAAACTAGACTATATGAAGTACACTGCATCAGGTTTGGAAGAAGACTCATTAACCACCTGTGATACGCAGATGACACAACCTTCCTTGCTGAAAGTGAAGATGACTTAAAGCACTTAGTGATGAAGATTAAAGACTACAATCTGAAGTATGGATTACACTTCAACATAAAGAAAATGAAAATCCTTACAACTGGACCAATAGCAGCATCACAATAAATGGAGATTCAAGTTGTCACAGATTTTGTATTACTTGGTTCCCCAATCAACATCCATAAAAGCAGCAGCCAATAAATTAGAAGACATATTGCACTGGACAAATCTACTGCAAAAGACCTTTTTGAAGACTAAGGTGTGCCTAACTCAAGCCATGGTATTTTAAATTACCTCATGTTTCAATATAATAATTCTACATGCATTACAATCCATATACATTGCAATTATTACATTTATGTGAGTTATGGGCCATCTTATGTTCCTATATTTGTTGTAACGAAATATATTCAGCCATTGAAAATATTCACTGTTAAGTAGAGAAAGTATAGATGTACAAGTTGAAAATGGATATGGTAAAAAGATAAAATTATAGAAATATTTTCATGCATTTGAAAGAAATGTTTTAGCATAAACTTTATTTTTGGAGCCGTCTAGATGTCCTTCATGACAGGATTTGAATTTATACTGACGACATTTGAAACTGAAAGATACCATTCAGCTGCTTGTACACAAATATGAAACAATTAATGCTGGAACTACATTTATTCATATTATATATCAATATTATATATAACTATATATCATTATCATTATAATGCATATTCAATTGTTTAAAAGGATGCACTGTGAAACTTCTGGAATACACTCCCAAGCCTTCTCATTACTACTTCCCAGTTCCCTGCCCCACCAGCTTACTGGTTTAATTAAAAGATGCATTTTTAAAAAATTGAAAAAAAAAAAACTTATTAAAATTTGGAAGAATGCGTTTACTAATATTGGGGCGGAAAAGGAAATAGTTAAAATTTATAAGTAGTATCTCTATTAGTGAAGTACCAATGCAGCTGGTTATTTCACTTGGGGCAAAACATGGCTATAAATCTACTTTTGGAACAGGATAGACTGAAAAATTAAGGTACAGAAAACTTAAAGCAAACTTCCCGTTCCATCTCTATTGCCAGCTGCTTGTCCTGATTGGTACTCACTTGTACCCAAAAGAAGAATATTGTGGTTGGTCTGAAGAATATTAAAAAATAATAGTAAGTATATTTTGCTTGTAGGAGCTCTGATGGCATCGTGCCTAAGGCACTTAATTGATAACCAAAGGCTGGCGGTTCAAACCCACCAGCCACTCCTCAGAAGGAAGATTGGGCAATCTACTTCCATAGCATTACTGCCTCGGAAACCCAAGAAGGGGTCACTAGGAATCGGGCTGACTCGATGGCACATAACAACAATGACATATTTTGCTTGAGGTTAATAGAAATGAAATCAATTACATTTCTAAATTACTATAGTTTTTTTTTTTGATAATAATGAAGTTACAAACAAGCCTCATGAGTAGACTTTTGAAATTACTTTAAAAATGGTAGAAAATTAAAAGGAGATATTTAATTTCAGATGAAAGAAACGAAAAGGTCATTGCTCTGTGAGATTTAATAAATCTTATATGTGCTTCCTCTAGCACTTTCTGAAGACTGCTGAAGCTTAGTTATAGCTTCAAAACACTTGATCAGTTTCATTTGCAATACATATTATATGGGAGATTCAGGAGCTGGTATTTTCCTGACACTGCCCAGTAACAGTTGTCAGTTATTATTTAAAACAAAGTCCTGAGAAATTACATGTTCTGGTACACCTAAGGTCATTGCTTTTAACTTCCAAGAGATTTAAGAGAAGATAATGTAAGTTCCTGTCCTATCTCATCCTATTCTCCCTTTCTCTCTCTTTTTCTCCAGCACAGGATTTAGGCTCTGCACTCTTTTTGTGTTTTTTTCTTTTTGTAGAGCATTGATGCTAGTTTAGGGGTAAATGTAGGGAGAGTAGCATTCACTCCAATTCCATGACTCTAGGCCTCATCTTGAGTGTGGCACTGAAGATAAATACAGAGTCTGACAGGAATGTAGGCCCTTTGGTTTTCTCTAAGCTTTGACAAGCAACTCTCAAAATCTCTAAACCAAAACTACAAAAAAGCGTTACAACCAATAACAAGTAATGGTATAAAACCCCCATCACAAATTCCACCTAAGCCTAAGAACATTGCTTTCCATGTCACCTAGCAAAGCAAAACACTGTAAAATTGAAAGAATCAACAACAATTTATAAAGCAAACTCAGCACTTTGTTCCTCAGTTACGTGTTTGGGTAACTTCATATATGTGTGTGTGTGTGTGTGTGTGTGTATGTGTTTCCACCATAAACAGAAGGAAAATAATTGCTTAGCATTTGTGTGGTTTACATTTACATTCGAAGGTTAAAAAAAATAATAATACATACAGCCACAAATATAAACAAAGCCCAATTTCTAGTATGAAAAAACTGTTTGCAAATTTGGAGTATAAATTTTGCCCAGCTTTTACCCTCTGATGTTAAAAAATCTTACCAGTGGTGAGCTCCTTCTGAATGCTTTCACAAAGTGATTGATGGAGACTTCAAGAAGAATGTGTAAAGGGAGAGGCCAAGGCCACTCTTTAGGGAACCAGGGCTGGTTTTGCTGAGTGCTTATGGAGGAAGGGCTGGAAAAGGTTGAGAGCATATGTGGGAAAGTCTACCTGAGACATTGGGTCTTGGTCAGATGTTCTCAAGTAAAAACTCAAATCAGATTCACCAGCGGAGCATTTTTCAAAATACACATACTCTGGAATGTCTATTTAGGGAATATTCTGGAATGTCTAGTTTGGGAAGAAATCTCAGGCAATAAGTAAACTGCCATATTCCAATCTTAGAATATGACTGCTATCTTCAATAAATTTTCACTGAATATGTCTTCCTTGGATTTGTTCTGCCAGTGCTGTAATTACAACAAAAGAGGAACATTTTATTTTTATTTAGGTTTCTTAAAGGTGTGACTTTCTAAATTTGCTGAGGTATTTAATAACTTCTAAACAAAATTTGATGAATGAAACATTGACATGAATGAACATAATACACAAAGTAAAGTTACATCCTCTTCTCTGAATTATTCATCAATGAGGAATTCTGAAGTTTGCAAATCACAGTAGGTTCTTGAAAAAAAGGCAAACAGAAGCCGGATCAATAGAAGCATTTGCTTCTACAAGTAGGAGGAGTCCACTCTGTCCTCTCAGCCAATCATTTCTATTTTGACTTTCACTTGCTCTATATTTGAAAACACTGCACACTGGGAAACGTCCCTTTAGAATATCCCAAGTTTCTGAATAGTTCATGTACTTTTTTCCAGGTAATTTTCTTTTTTGCCTTTACTTGAAAATTTTTATTGGAATTAAAATTACCTTAAAGGCTTGTTGTTTTGAAATATGTTTTAAAATGACAGGAATTCCGGGTAGCAGTAACTTTCTGTAGAAATGTGCTCCTCTGGTGTGACCCAAATGGCAGACTCAATATTTGTATTCTGGTCATCCAGTTCCATGCCTCCAGCCATGGAAGGGGCTTTTCTCCTCAGTATGATGCTCTGAGGAATACCATCTGCCACAGTACATGAAAAGGATGTCCTCTGGCCATTTTTTCTACTCCTGCTGCTCCTTTGCAAATTTTTTTTCTCTGTTTAAACAATTATGATTTAATTCCCTTCCATGCTTAAATGCTCTATTTCTATGCCAGGTGGCACTGTGGTTAAATGCAACTATTTCTGTCTTTTCTACAAATATTTGGTCTGCGTTGATTTGCAGGGTGAAGGAGGTATCATTCTACAGTTTTTAGGGACTCTATGTTGTTGTTGTTATGTTCCATGGAGTCAGACTCGACTCATAGCGAACCCTCATTGGGTTCCCAAGGTAGTATCACTATAGAAGAATATTGCTCCCCACCATTCCTTCCAAGGAGTGACTGGTGGGTTTGAACCACTAGCCATTTACTGTTACTTTAGCATCTCTTTATGCAAATGCTAATTGGGTTTTTATATGGTGTTAAAAAAAAACCAAAAAAAAAACCTAACTCCCTGCCATAGTCATAGCAACCCCTCCTAGGGTTTCTGGGGTGGTATCTCTGTGGAAGTGGGTTGCCCAATCTTCCTTCTGAGGAGTGGCTGATAGGTTTGAACTGCCAACTTTCTGGTTAGCAGTCAATGCCTTAGGCACTATGCCACCAGATCTCCCTTATAGAATATAGTTACAGAGACCCAATTCCAACAATTAAGCATTTATGGCCATATCTAGGAATAGCTTTTTTATTAAAAATGACTGATAATTTTCATTTTAAATAAATACTTAAAAAATTATTCTCTTTTTAAAAATAGACACTAGACACATGATGTGTAATGGGTTTTGCCCTTATATTTTCATTGACTATTTTGATGTTCTTTGAAACATGTGCTCTTTAGAACATAAAGGTTAATATTCTAGGATATATGAAATTGAAATGTCCTATGAAAACATTTATAAGCACTGTGATTTTCTTTGTAATATGCCCTATACTTTTTGTATCTTTAAAAATATGCATAATAATTTCCTTTAATTATTAGTTGAAAGAAAATTGTATCTATTCTGCAAAAAAATGCTACATATTCTAATGAATGAGATATCTAAGAGCTTTCATTGTATTATGATAAAGTCGAAAGGGAAGATTCTAGATTAGTGATCAAGAGACCAAGATTATTGTACTGACTCTGCTACTAGTTAACTATACAAATGTCTATGCATTGCTTGATTTTCCTGGGCCTCAGTTTCCTCAACTGTGAAGTGAGGTGATAAAACTGAATTTCATTCATAACTTTTGTCCACTGGGGGAAAAAATATGATCATATGAATATACTGAATAATAATAATACCAGAAAACTTTCCCTTATATCTTACATTATTTCTATTAATTTTGAGCAAATTTTCCTCAGTCTTCACAAACAATTGAAAAATTGTTCTACAGTCATGTGAAGTATTACATAACTAAGAAATATATTAGGAAAAACAAAGATGAAATTTGAACTCCTCTGAATGCAAATAAATATAAAATCAATATACAGTTCTTCATGTTCATTGTTATAAAACACAGGTTTCCAAATTAGGATTTATTGGTGCTCTTTAAATTTGATTTGAAACACTGTAGAAAAAAAAGTACATATTTAAAGCAGTGTAAAAATTGTGTGGGGGCAGGGTCTGACTGCCTCTAACTTTACAAAGGGGGAAAAAGATCAAGATCAACATCAAAGGCCGGTTCCTATGAAGGAGAGGTCAGACGTGCATCTACCCTTCAACATCAACATTTTTACCAATTCTGACACCAACCATCCTTCTTAACTTCTCTTGTGGGTTCAATAATATGCTGCAATGGCCACATAGAACTCACAGACAATACTCAGAATTGTGAGGTTTATTAGGAATTAACAGGTTGCTGTTCAAGATCAGGAATAACTCTGGACATAGTTCTTTGATCAGAATAGCCTCTTCTCATCCATCCCCAAAGGTAAGTTTCTCTCTGGCACTCAGCACTTAGGCCTGGCCTCCACCCTTCTCAGGCAAATGTTAAAAAGCTCTTCTAGATCTGCCAATAAAAGACTAGAGCCACCCCACTCTGCCAGCAAGCCTCTTGCCCAAAGATACTCAGCTTTTTCACTCTGTGGGCTGGAAAGCCCACCACTCTGTCTTGTGCCAGACTCTGTCTTGATTCTGCTGCCTCTGCTATTGCCATTTTTCTGCCACTACTTCTTACAGGCTCTGGTGTCATAGTTTTCTGTCTCCTGGATTGAGGAGGTTCAGCACAGCGATCTTATGTCCAAAGGACTCATTTGACTCCTAGCTCTTCTTTCTTGATTATGGTGAGAACTCCCCTTCTCACCTCTGGGATAGTTCATTTTAATCTAGCAGGTTACTAAAACTGACTAATTTGTACATTAGGATTCTGTACACTTCTTGCATGGTGCCACCCCTACAATGGTAATATGTATCTTATTTGCATTATTATCAAACTATCCAATCCCTTTGGTGGACCACAAGCATTTCACGTTTGTAGTCCCACCCAGTCATATGGTGGAAGTCACAAAGACTATGACTAGAAAGGCCACACCAAACAATTCACTACATTGCAAATATTAGTATCTTCTTTTCTTGTGTACTTCTTCATCATCTTAATTTATATGCATTGCAATTATTACATATTCTAGGTAAATTCTTGGCCATCTTAACATTTCTGTTTTATCATACAAGAATTATTCAGTCATTAAAAATATTCACTGTGGAGGAGTTCTGGCAAGATGGCGGACTAGGCAGAAGGATTGCACAGACCCTCTTCAACAAAGAAAAGGGAAACCAATTAACACAGACACAGAAGATAATCGTGGACCCCTG
>NW_006921642.1:6564892-6570435 GCF_000298275.1 Orycteropus afer afer
ATAAGAAGAAAAATGGCAAAAAGTGTTAAGATGATAGAAATATGTTCATGTATTTGAAATATTTGTAAGCATAAACCATCATTTTTATTCTTGTTTAAATCATTCTATAGTATTCTTCATCATAATGTTTGAATTTATACTGATAGCACTTGAAATTGAAAGATGCAGTTCATCTGTTTGTACACGATATGAAATAATTATTACTGGAATCACATTTATTCCAGTATCCTTCTGTAACTATGGAGACAGAGCCCCAATGCTTGAAAATTGCATAGAACCAGTATCTAAGAAAAAAATCTATTATTGTAGATTTATGAAATCAGTTTAGAGAGAGGGTAAAAAGCATAATATTATTAAACCTCAATATCCAATGCCTTTTATTTTAGGTTTTAAAATCTTTGATTATAATTATAAACTACTTCCATATTTACCTTGACATACTTTTCACCTCAATTGAGAATCAAACTAGAATGAGTTTGACTAAGGGTGTAATTCCTCATAATTATATCTATGTCATCATAATAACAAATATAAAAATTCAGTTATGCTAATATTTATAGACACCTGGATATCAGGTATCATGAAGACAATGTGTCTGTATATTTCCAATGTGTTTTTTTTTCTTTTGACATTAAATAGACACAGTCACAAAATCTACATCTTCAGAGCCAAAGTAACCAGAGTAGCTTCTCTTACTTTTGTGGGTTTCATCTCTGCTGGACTTGGACACTAATGAACATTTCAACCAAATAGAACTATAGTTTAGACATGGTCTACTTCCTTGAATGGAACCTTGGTGGTGCATTTGTTAAACATTCAACTGGTCCTCACCCAGAAACTCCATGGGACAAAAGACCTAGTGATCTGCTTCCCTAAAGATCACAGCCTCCAAAAGCCTATGGGGCAGTTCTACTCTGTGTCTATGGAGTCACTATGACTCAAAACCAACTGCTTGGCAACTAACAACTGCCTAAATAAGCCTCCCTATGATTTTAGTGAATCCAGCGGCTCAGTGCAGCAGACTGCAAGGTCTCTCTCTCAGCCTTTCCTAGGGACATCTAAGCCTAGAGCCACTTCTGAGTGTTGTTATTGTTGTTGTTATGTGCCATCAAGTGTGACTGACTCAGCGACCCCTTGGGTTTCCGAAGCAGTATCACTACGGAAGTAGATTGCTCCATCTTCCTTCCAAGGAGTGGCTGGTGGGTTTGAACCACCAGCCTTCTGGTTAGCAGTCAAATGCCTTTAGGCATTACACTACCAGAGTAGGAGTACCTATACACTTCTTGGGAATACTCTACTTGAGTTACCTCCTAAGTGAAAAGCAAATATCTTGCTACCAATCTTCACTCACCCAAGTTCTATAACCCAGCTTGAAAGGGAGTGGGGATGGGGAAGATGGCCTAAAAGTTCCAAGGTGAACTTAGGCAACAAAGCATGTGGAATAAACGGTTTCAAGAAAAAGAAAAAAGAAATTAGAGTTAAGCCAGATTTATTCTAGGAGAGAAGCTACTAGGTAGTTCAAAAGTAAGGTTGCTGAAAAATACTTCTATCAAGACGTGGTATTTCTTGACCACTAGATGTCAAACATTGTCTTAGGTAGAATGCTCCTTTCTACACTACTTGTTTATTTCATTGTTACGTGGATTTCTAGAAAAATGTTTCAGACATTTTTATATTCAATTTTCAATCTCTATCAATACAAACATTTATTAAGCTTTTATCTTTAAACTGTGCTTTTCTAAATTCCACAAGGATTATTTTCAGTTTCTGACTAACTTCATGCTAGAATTGATATTTTATAGAAATAAAGTAACTTTATGGAACATTTTTCTTGAGTGTTGTATATCTTGATTCTGATCATTTACCTCTACTGAGGGACTTGCCTAATTATAAAGCTAATATGCTGCCACCACTTATCTGTCAGTTTCTTGTACTGTGGTGGCTTGCATGTTGTTGTGAGGCTGGGAGCTATGACACTGGTATTTCAAATACCAGCAGGGTTACCCTTGATGGACAGGTTTCAGTGGATCTTCCAGACTAAGAGAGACTAGGAAGAAGGATGTGGCAGTCCACTTCTGAAACAATTGACAGTTGGCCACTGAAACTCTTTTTTTTTTCAATTGTGTTTTAGGTGCAAATTTACAGAGCAGAGTTTGTTTTACATTCAATGTTTCGTGTACATTGGTTTCAAACCCCAATTACTATCCCCAGTCCCAACCCACTCTCCTCCTCACCCTTCCCAGTAACCCTGCACCACCCTGTGCCACTTGTACTTATGCACCCCTGTGTGTCTTGCATTTCCTCTGTGCAAATGTTGCTCCTCTGGTGCCCTGTGGTGGACTGCTCCAAGGGATGCATATCCATAGACTATGTGGGTGCGTCACCCTGGGTTGAGTGGTCTGTGTGTACATCTTATTTTCTGTTGGGCTGAGAGCCAGCCCCTGGGAGTGAGTTTTATTCCAGGCCTAAAGTGTATCCGAGGGCCATAGTATTGGGGGTGCCACCAGATTCCATCCGACCAGTAATTCTGGTCATTACTGTGTTTTTGGATTTTTTTCTACATTTTTCCTCCCACTCTATCCAGGATTGCTAGTTTTTATCCCTTCCTGAGTGGCTGGCATTGGTAGCTGGGCATCATCTAGTTCTTCTGGTCTGAAGTCCATCATGTCCTAGGACTGATTGGTTCTGAATGCCCTTTTTTTTTTGCACTCTTCTTTGCTTCTGAAGATAGGAGAACATTAGCTGCATCTTACATGGCCACTTGAAAGCTTTTAAGACCCCAGTAAATTGTGGAACAAAATTTTTATGTGTTTTCTTGTGCCAATTGAGTCTGGTGTCCCCCAATACTATGGTCCTGAGTCAGTAGATCCATTGGATCTCTCTCCCACAGTGTCTGGCTGTCTGTGAGGGATTGCTCTATCTCTGTCTTCTGTTGTTTCTGTAAGGATTGCGGGTAGTTTGTATCACTGATATCTGTGCAAGATTAGTCTCAGCTGCATCTATCCTTGGTCTAGAGTATAATCCTATTTACTGACACCCATCTGATCTTCTCCGATGTTTATGTGTTTATCCGTAGTCTGGTGTTTGGTGTTAATGGTAATGAAGTATTGAGGATATACAGGTATTAGCCTCTGTCATCTGTATCTTATGTGCACAATTAAGTGTCCTTCCTTTCCCAATGTTATCATGGTAGTCACAGACTCTTACCATACCATCCCTCCCCTTACCCACCTCAATGTGTGGCCCCCAACTAGCCTGAAATTATTCCCTCCCCTTCCCTCCCCACCCCCAGTAACCTACAAAGTGAGTTCCCTTCCTTAAGCAAACCCTTCTTTGTCTTTTTACAGTAATGGGCTCATCCAGTATTTGTCCTTCTGCGATTAACTTATTTCACTCAGCATAATGAATGACCTCCAATCTCATCCACATTGTGAGATGATTCACGTATCCTTCATTGTTCTTCAGTGTAGCATAGTATTCAATTGTGTGAATGTACTATAATCTGGTTATCCGTTCATCTTTTGATGGGCATTTAGATTGTTTCCATCTCTTTGCTGTAGTGAATTGTGCTGCAATGAACATAGGCTTGTGTATGTCTGTTCGTGTCCTGCCTCTCATTTCTTTAGGATATATTCCTAGTAATGGAATTGCTGAGTCAAATGGTATTTCTATTTTCAGTTTTTTAAGGAAATGCCATATTGTTTGCCACAACGTTTGTACCATTTTACAATTCCATCAACAGAGTTCAAGTCTTTCCGCAACCTCCCGGCATTTGTTATTTTCTGTCCTGTTGAATTTTGCTATTATTGCTGGGGTGAGATGATATCTGATCGTTGTTTTGATTTGCATCTCTCTAATGACTAAAGATCATAAGCAACTCCTCATATGTTTGCTGGCCACTAGCATATCATCTTTAGTGAAATGTCTGTTCATGTCTTTTGCCAATTTTTGAATTGGATTGTTTGTCTTTTTGGTGTTGAGATGTAGAAGTTTTCTATAGATTTTGGAGATAAGTGCTTTGTCAGATACATCATAGGCAACTATTTTCTCCCAATCTGTAGGTTCTCTTTTTACCCTTTTGATGAAGTCTTTTGATATGCCAAATAATTTAATTTTTAAAAGGTCCCAGTCATCTAGCTTCTCTTCTACCTCCTGTGCATTCTGGGTTATGTTTGATAGTCTATTTATGCCATAAATTAGAGCCCCTAGATTTGTCCATATTTTATCTTTGATGCATTTTATAGTTTTGGGTTTTACATCTGAGTCTTTGATACAACTTGAGTTTGTTTTTGTGTTTGGCATGAGGTGTGGGTCTTATTTTATTTTTCTGCAAGAGGATATCCAATTTTGCCAGCACCATTTGTTAAAGAAGTTATCTCTTCCCCATTTAATGGGTTTTGGACCTTTGTCAAAGATCAGCTGTCCATAGATGGATGTGTCTATTTCTGAGATTTCAATTCTGTTCCATTGGTCTATCTGTCTATCATTGTACCAATACCATGCTATTTTGACTACTGTGCCTGTATAGCAGGTTTTAAGATCCAGAAGATCCCACTTTGTTCTTCTTCTTCAGTAGTGCTCTGCTTATCTGAGGTCTCTTTCCTTTCCATATGAAATTAGTAATTGGTTTTTCCTCATCTTTAAAAAATATTGTTGGTATCTGGGTCAAGATTGCATTAAATGTGTAATTGCTTTAGGTAATACTGACATTTTCACAATAGTCAGTCTACCTATCCATGAACAAGGCAGATTCTTCCATTTATGTAGAGCCCTTGTTTTCTCCTGTAGTAGTGTTTTATAGTTTTCTTTGTATAGGTCATTTGTCTCTCTCTCTCTGGTAAGATTTATTCCTAGATACTTTATCTTTTTGTAGCTATTTTAAATGGCATTGTTTCCCTTATTTCTTTTTCAGAGGTCTCTTTGTTGATATACAGGAATCCATCTGATTTTTTATATTGACCTTTTATCCTGCCACTTTGCTGAACCTCTCTATTAGTTCCAGTAGTTTTTCTGCTGAGTCTCTTGGGTTTTCTAAGTATAGGATCATATCATCTGCAAATAGAGATAGTTTTACTTCCTCTTTGCCAATTTGGATGCATTTTATTTATTTTTCTTGCCTTCTTGTCCTGGCCAGGACTTCCAATACAATGTTAAATAGGGGTGGTAACAGAGGGCATCTCTTTCTGGTTCCCATTCATAAGGGGAATGCTTTGAGTCTTTCTGCATTAATAATGAGGTGGGTGGTTGGCTTTGCATATATGCCCTTTATTATGTTGAGGAATTTCTGTTCTATTCCTATTTTGCTAAAGGTTCTGAACAGAAACAGGTGTTAGATTTTGTCTAATGCCTTTTCTATGTTGATTAATATAACCATATGGTTATTTAGTTTTGTTTTGTTTATGTGGTGGATTGCATTGATTGTTTTTCTGATCTTGAACCATCCTTGCATACCCGGTATGAATCCCACTTGGTCAGGATGTTTTTTTTTTTTTTTTTGGATATGTTGTTGGAATGTGTTGGCTAGGATTTGTACCTATATTTAT
>NW_006921642.1:6571279-6573031 GCF_000298275.1 Orycteropus afer afer
TTTTTTTTTTTTTCAATTTTCTTATCTAGTCTGCCACTCTCTTTCTCTTGATTAGTGCATTTATTCCATTCATATTGAACATAATTAGTGATATGTATGAATTGATTGTTGTCATTCTATTGTGTTTTTTTTGTTGTGTTATTGGAGTTTCCTTGGGCCATATACTTCTCTGTGCTGAGTTCATTTTGTTGTCAAATGTTTTCTCTCTTTTCTTCTTTTATTGTTGGTTTTGTGATTACTAAACCCATATGTTTTGCTTCCCTCTGGGTTTGCTTAGGGGGATTATTAATTTTCTCTGTGATTACCCTGGAGTGAATTCTTGTCTCTTTAATTTTGGAATGGTCTGTTCTATGAGGACATTGTCTTGTTTTCCTCTCCATTTGGAAGTTTTGTACCCAAAACTTTTAATCTCTCTATTTAGTTAGTTGCTGCTAACTTCCTTGTTTTTTAGTGTACGATGTTTTCTGGTCTTATTTTGAGCATCTATTTCTGATTTGGTTTTAGTGTTGATGCACCATGTCCTGATTTTGCTGTCCTCTGTGGTGGGTTCTCTATTGGAAGAACTTCCTTAAGCATTTCTTGTAGGGTTGGTTTAGTTTTCACAAAATCTCTTAATTTCTGTTTGTCTGAGAATGTCTTGATCTCACCCTCATATTTGATGGACAGTTTGGGTGGATATAGGCTTCTTGGTTGGAAGTTCTTTTCCTTCAGTGTTTTATATATACTGTTCCATTGCCCTCTTGCCCACATAGTTTCTTCTGAGTAATCAGAACTCAGCCTAATTCTTTGATAATTATAAGTGATGTTTCTTTTGTCTAGGGCAGCTCACAAGATTCTTTCTTTGTCTTTGGTTTTGGAGAGTTTGATTATGACATGGCTTGGTGTTTTTCTCTTGGATCTATCCAGTATAGGGTTCTTTGAGCTTTTTGGATAAATATCTTTTCTTCCTTCATGATGTGGGAGAAATTTTCTGTTAGTAAGTCTTCCAAAATTTTCTCAATTTTTTTTTTTCACCTGTCTTGTTCTGGAATTCCAGAGAGGTGTATGTTGCTTCTTTTCATATCATCTCATATAACCTTTAGGTTCTCTTCATTTCTCTAAAATCTTTTTCTTTTTTCTTCATGCGGGCTGGTGTCAAGGAATTTATCTTCTAGTTGGGAAATGTCTTCTTCAACCAATTCTAGCCTACACTTCTGTGCTTACACTGTGTTGTGTAATTCTGTAATTTTTATTTTCAACTTCTGGATTTCTGGCTGATGCTTTTGTATGAGTTCTGATTGTGCATTAATTTTGTTATTTTGCTCTTGAATGGTTTTTCTGAGTTCTTCCAGGGTGCTATATGTGTTCTCCATGATTCTGTTTGGGATTTCCTTAAACCCTTGTAGAGTTCTATAAACATACCTTCTAAATTCCTTCTCAGGTAATTCTATTGCCTCCACTTCCTCCATGTTTAATGAGACTTCTGTTTGGTATTTTATTTCTATTGTCATATCCTGTGCTGTATTTTTTTCAAGTTGCTTGTGTTTTCCTAGACCCTTTGAAGTTGTCTTAAACTATTAGCTATGTATTGATTACTTAATGGGCCTAAATCAATAAACTCAGACTGATCCAATCTTACATTCCTTCCACCATTATCTCACACCTTCAGTAGCCATTGCACTGAACACTTTACCTTGTTACCCTCCCGAGAGGGATCAGGTCTCTGGGAGCAAGGTAAGCACGGGTGGGCTTGTGCTTACTCACTGATCTGCA
>NW_006921642.1:6577976-6579715 GCF_000298275.1 Orycteropus afer afer
CTTATGAATAGCAGAGAAACACCATCTGATACATTACTGGGCAAATTTATGAATAGCTCAGAAACATTGTCCAACACAGTGAAGGAAGATGTCCCCCTTGGGTTGGAAGGCACTCAATATAGGACTGGGAAAGAGCTGCCTCATCAAAGTAGAACCATCCTTAATGATATGGATAAAGTAAGTCATTTAGGATCTCCATGTGCTGATGTGACATGACTCAAATTGATGAAAAACAGCTGCAAACATACATTAATAATCTGAATGTGCAATGCACAAAGCATGAATGTAGGAAAATTGGAAGTTGTCAAAAATGAAATGGAACACATAAAGATTGATATCCTAGCCATTAGTGAGCTGAAATGGACTCAGACAACCATATGATCTACTATACTGAGAATGACAAATTGAAGACTAATGGCATGGCATTGATCATCACCAAGGATGTTTCAAGATCTGTCCTGAAGTACAAGGCTGTCAGTGATAGGATAATATCCATATGTCTATAAGGAAGACATGTTAATACAGTTTTTGTTGTTGTTATGTGCCCTCGAGTTGGACCCGACTCATAGCAACCCTTCCTTGGGTTTCCAAGGCAGTATCACTATGGAAGTAGATTGCCCCATCTACCTTCCTAGGAGTGGCTGGTGGGTTTGAACTGCCAGCCTTCTGGTTAGCAGTCAAGTGCCTTAGGCACTATGCTACCAGAGCTCCCCTGTTAATACTAGTATTATTCAAATTTATGAACCAAGCACCAAAGCCAACGATGAGGAAATTGAAGATTTTTATCAACTTCTGCAGTCTGAAATTGATCGAACATGCAATCAAGATATGCTGGCTATCACTGGTGATTGGAATGCAAATGTTGGAAACAAAGAATCACCAGTTGTTGGAAAATTTGGCCTTGGTGACAGAAATAATTCTGGAGATCTCATGATAGACTTTTGCAAGACCAATGACTTATTCACTGCAGATACCTTTTTGCAACAACAAAATGGCAGCTACACACATGTACTTCACCAGATGGAGTACACAAGAATCAGATTGACAACATTTGTGGCAAGACAAGATGGAAAGGCTCAATATCATCAGCCAAAAAAGGCCAGGGGCTGATTGTAGAACAAACCATAAACTGCTCATATGCAAGTTCAACTTGAAGTTGAAGACAATTAAAACAAGTCCACAAGAGCCAAAATATGACCTGGAATATATTCCTCCTGAATTTAGAGACCATCTAAAGAATAGATTTGATCCATTGAACACCAATGACTAAAACCAGAAGACTTGTGGGATGACATCAAAAGCATCATCTATGAAGAAAACAAAAGGTCATTAAAAAGATGAGAAAGAAAAGACTAAAATGGATGTCAGTAGAGACTCTGAAACTTTCCCTTGAGCACAAAGTAACTAAGGCAAATGGAAGAAATGACAAGATAAAAAGAGCATTTCGAGCAGACAAAGCCAATTACTATAATGAAATGTGAAAAGACCCGCAGTTAGAAAAATGAAAAGGAAGAACATACTTGGCATTTCTCAAGCTGAAAGAACTGAGGAAAAAAAAAATTAAGCCTTGAGTTGCAATGTTGAAAGATTCTATGGGCAAAATATTGAATGATGTAGGAAGGCATCAAAAGAGGATGGAAGGAATACACAGAGTCACTGTACCAAAAAGAACAGGTCAATCTTCAAGCATTTCAGGAGATGGCATATGATCAAGAACCAATGGTACTGAAGGAAGAAGT
>NW_006921642.1:6580168-6583105 GCF_000298275.1 Orycteropus afer afer
GGATCATAACAAATTGTGGATAACATTGAGAAAAATGGGAATTCCAGAACATTTAATTGTACTCATAAGGAACCTGTACCTAGACCAGGAGGCTATCATTCAAACAGAAAAAGGGAACACTGTATGGTTTAAATTCAAGAAGGGAGTAAATCAGGATTATATCCTTTCACCATACTTATTCAATCTGTATGCCGAGTAAATAATCTGAGAAGCTGGACTATATGAAGAAGAACATGGCATCAAGTTTGGAGGAAGAATCATTAACAACCTGTGATATGCTGTCGACACAACTTTGCTTGCTGAAAGTGAGGATGACTTGAAGTACTTACCAATGAAGATTGAAGACTACAATCTGCAGTATGGATTACATCTCAATATAAAGAAAACAAAAATCCTCACAACTAGACCTATAAGCAACATCACGATAAATGGAGAAAACACTGAAATTGTCAAAAACTTCACATTGCTTGGTTCTACAATTGACGCCAATGGAAGCAGCAGTCAAGACATAAGACAATGTATAGCACTGGACAAATTGGCTACAAATGACCTCTTTTAAGTGCTGAAGAGCAAAGATGTCTCCTTGAGGAGTAAGGTGTGCCTAACACAAGCTGTGGTATTTTCAATCACCTCATATGAACGTGAAAGCTGGACAGTGAATAAGGAGGACCAAAGAAGAGTTGATGCTTTTGAGCTGTGGTGTTGGTGAATACTGCTGAAAGTATGGTGGACTGCTAAAAGAACTAACAGGTCTGTCCTGGAGGAAGTGCAGCCAGAATGCTCCTTGGAGGTGAGAATGGCCAGACTTCATCTCATGTACTTTGGTCATGTTGTCAAAAGGGACCATTCTCTGGAGAAGGATTTCATGCTTGGTAAGGTGGAGGATCGATGAAAGAGGCCCTCAATGAGATGGATTGACACAGTGACAGCGAGGATGGGTTCAAGTATAGCAAGAATCATGGAGCTGGCTCAAGACTGGGTGGTGTTTCATTCTGCTATGTGTAGGGTCGCTATGTGCCAAAGTCAACTCCACAGCACCTAACAACAACAACTGCAGCTCAAGTTTGGCAAATATTCCAATGGTTAGGGGGCTGCCACTTTCCACCAGGTTCAGACAGCCACAAAAATCTCATTCTCCAGGCCCCTCTGTGCCAAAAAACTGTCCTGGAATAGCTACCCTAACCCGTACTGTGAGTTTGTCCCAGGGCCTGCCCACTTGCGGCTTTCTTCTTTCTCTTTGCTCCCAATTCCATGGCACTCAGAGCCAGAGGTGTCTCTTGTCCCTCCCAGTAGTCCCAAGTTTACTGATAAAAGTGGTGCTGAAGGTAGATCCGTGGAGTGGCCAAGGGTCATCTGGTGCATTCTCTCTACTGCCCCAGGGAGCCCTCCAATGCCTGGTTTCACCAGCCAGTTGTCACTCCACAGGACAGGTTCACCTCTTTTTATTCTTTCTGGGTGTTTAAACTACCTCTCCCTCCTTTCTAATCCTATTCCCCTGAGTTTGGTGTTCTCTGATTTAATGAGCTGTTTAGAGTGCCAGAATCCCCACTTCAAACTGCTGAACTTAAGATGCTAGAGGGAACTAATTTGTGGGCTACAAAGAAGATGCCATCTTCCTGTCCTGAAAATCTTATGAATAGTAGTGAAACATTGTCTTATGTATTGTCAGAAGATGTGCCCCTCAGATAGGAAAGCACTAACAATACTTCTGGGAAAGAGCTGCCTCCTCAAGGTAGAGTCAACTTAATGATGTGGATGGAGTAAAGAATTCAAGGCCTTCATTTCCTACTCAAAATGAGAAGAAGTAGCTGCAAACTTCCATTAATAATCAGAAAGGTGGGATGTACAACATATGAAACTAGGAAAATTGGATTTTGTCAAAAATGAAATGGAATGCATAAAGATTGATATTTTAGCCATCAGTGAGCTGAAATGGACTAGTATTGGTCATTTTGAATTGAATAATCTTGTGGTCTGCTACACCAGGTGTGGTAGTTAGATTGTGTGTCAAATTGGCTGGGCCCAGTTTTGAGGGGCTGGGCAGTTGGATGTAGTTATTCACCATGATGAGATTGGTAATCACCTCCATGGTGGAATCTACAAGAGCAGCTGAATAGCTGCCTTAGGGATGTAGTCTGCCTCCAGTATATAAGAAGAAGCTTTGAGAAATGTCTCTAGAGCTTCCTAGTACATCTGGATCCTGCATTTTGCTGAGTCTTCATTTCAATGGCCTATCTGCTGATCTTGGAATTGTCAATGGACTTGAATTAGTGTCCTGCCATGTGGTTTGATAGTTTTGTATCATTTTACTTGTTGACCTTGGGTTTGTCAGCCTCAGCAGCCAGCAGCTGTCTGAGTTAAAAGAAGCCTCCAGCTTCAGTGGCCCAGACACAAGAAGCAGAGCTGAAGCCCAGGGTCAAGGGCTTTTTCCCAGCCCCTAGAGCTGGTATTTTGAACTCAGACTTCTATCCTCCTAAACTGTAAGAGAATAAACTACTGGTTGTTAAAGCACCACGTGTGGTATTCCTATTAGAGTAGCACTAGAGAACCAAAAGACCGGGAATGAAAAATTGAAGAGAAATGATGTCACATTCATCATCAAAAACAGTATTTCGAGATCTATCTTGAAGTACAATACTGTCAATTATAGGATAATATCCATAGCTACAAGGAAGATCAATAAATATTACTATTATTGAAATTTATGCATAACCACACAAACAAGACATGAAATAATTGAAGATTTTTACCAATTTTTGCAGTCTGAAATTAAGCAATCATGCAATCAAGGTGTATTGATAATTATTGATGATTGGACTGTAAAAGTTGTAAACAAAGATGAACTATGTTGTTGTTGTTGTTAAGTGCCGTCGAGTCGTTTCCGACTCATAGCGACCCCATGCACAGCAGAACGAAACACTGCCCGATCCCGCACCA
>NW_006921642.1:6585860-6621211 GCF_000298275.1 Orycteropus afer afer
GCAGGAAACATCAAGAGAAGATGGCAGGAATACACAGAGTCACTGTACCAAAAAGAACTGATGGATCTTCATCCATTTCAGGAAGTGGCATATGATCTAGAACCAATGGTAATGAAGGAAGAAGTCAAAGCTGCAATGAAAGATGAACTATAGGCCTTTGGAAAATCTGGCCTTGGTGAAAGAAATGACCACTGAAATGACATGACAGAATTTTGCAAGACCAGGAAATTATTCATTGCAAATACCCTTTTTTAACAGCATTAACAACAATTATACACATGGACCTCACTAGACAGAATACATGGGAGTCAAATTGACTGCATCTGTGGAAAGAGACAATTGAGAGGCTCAATATCATCAGTCCAAATAAAGCCAGGGGATGACTGTGGAACAGACCATCAATTGCTCTTTTTCAAGTTCAGGTTGAAGCTGAATAAAATTATAACAAGTCCATGAAAGCCAAAATTGATTACATCCCACCTGAATTGAGAGACCATGTGAAGAATAGATTTCACCAATGACCAAAATCTGACAAGTTCTGGGATGACATCAAGGATATCATACATGAAGTAAGCAAGAGGTCGTTAAAAAGACAGCATAGGAAGAAAAGACCAAAATGGATGTGAGAAGAGACTCTAAAACTTGCTTTTAAACAAAGAGTTGTTAAAGTGAATGGAAAAAATGATAGAATAAAAGAGCTGAACAGAAGATTTCAAAGGACAGCTCAAGAAGACAAAGTAAGTATTACAACAAAATTTGCAAAGACTTGGGGGCAGAAAACCAAAAGGGAAGAACACATTCAGCATTTCTCAACCTGAAAGAACTGAAGAAAAAAATTCAAACCTCATGTTGAGATACTGAAGGATTCTGTGACAAAATATCAAACGATGTAGGAATCATCAAAAGAAGATGGAAAGAATACACAGAGTTGTTGTACCAAAAAGAATTGGTCGATGTTCAAGTATTTAAGGAGGTAGCATATGATCAAGAACCAATGGTATTGAAGGAAGAAATCCAAGCTGAACTGAAGGAAATGGCAAAACAGAGGCCCCAGTAATTAACAGAATATCCATTGAGATGTTTCAACAAAAGGATTCAGCACTGGAGGTGCTCACTTGTTTGTGACAAGAAATGTGGAAGACAGCTACCTGGCCAACCAACTGGAAGAAATCTATATTCATGCCCATTCCAAAGAAAGGTGATCCAACAGAATATGGAAATTATCAATCAATATCATACACAAGTAATATTTTTCTGAAGATAATTCCAAAAGATTCCAGCAATACATTGACAAAGAACTTCCAGATATTAAAGCTGGATTCAGAAGAGGAGATGGAACAAGGGATATCATTGCTGATGTCAGATGGATCTTGGAAGAAAGCAACAAACACCAGTAAGATGTTTACATTTGTTTTATTGACTATGCAAAGGCATTTGACTATATGGATCATAACAAATTAAGGATAACATTGCAAAGACTGGGAATTCCAGAACACTTGATTGTGCTTATGAGGAACCTGTATGTAAACCAAGAGGCTGTCATTCAAATTAAACCAGGGAATACTGCCTAATTCAAAATCAGGAAAGGTGTGCATCAGGATTGTCCTTTCACCATATTTATTCAACCTACATGCTGAGTGAATAATTTTAATAGCTGGCCTATGTGAGAAATACAGCATCAGTATTGGAGGAAGACTCATTCACAACCTGTGATATACAGATAACACAGTCTTGCTTGTTGAATGTGAAGAAAACTTGAAGCACTTACCGATGAAGATCAAAGAGTACAGCCTTCACTATGAATTACACCTCCATATAAAGGAAACAAATATCCTCACATTTAGACCAATAAGCAACATCAAAATAAATGAAGAAAAGACCGAAGTTATCAGGGATCAATTTATTCCAATTCACAATCAACACCCATGGAAGCAGCAGTCAAGAAATCAGATGACATATTGCAATGGACAAATTTGTTACAAAAAATCTCCTTAAAGTGTTTAGGAACAAAGATATCACTTTGGACTAAGACTAAGGTGTGCCTGATCCAAAGTATGGTATTTTCAAGAGTCTCATTTGCATGTGAAGAGTGGACGATAAATAAGGAAGACTGAAGAAGAATTGATACCTTTGAATTGTGGTGTTGGTGGAGACTATTGAAAATACCTTGGACTGCCAGAAAGAAGAAATGTGTCTGGGAAGAGGTACAGCCAGAATGCTCCTTAAAAGCAAGAACAGACAAACTTGGTCTCACCTACTTTGGTCATGTTTTCAGAAATGACAAGTTCCTGGAAAAGGATATCATACTTGGTAAAGTGGAGGGTCAGTGAAAAAGGGGAAGCCCCTTAATGAGATAGAATGATGTGGTGGCTGCAATGATGGACTTGAGCATAGAAAAGATTGTGGATGGTACTGGACTGGACAGTGTTTTGTTCTGTTGTGCTTAGGGTTGCTATGAGTTGGAAATGACTCAAGGGCTCCTGACAACAACAATATGCCATAGTGTCATATTGGTGAAATGATTTGCATTCTGATTTAAAACCTGGTTACATTATTTTATGAAATATTGGCTTAAAATGCTTGTTCTGAAGCTTTTGTTATTTTCACTGGAATTGTTTTTGTTTGGGATTCTGCAGTCGAGGTGAATTTCTGATAGCTTAGACAATCACTGTGTGGATAATTCCAGAAAACAGAAGTACTGTTTCATAATTGTCATTTCCTATTATGACTTTAGAGGCTTAGCTCTGTATTAGAAGGTTATCTCTCTATTTCATCCTTTAAAAAAAATAAAATGAGAAAAGTTGTTTCCTAGGACAAAGGTAAATGATTTAAGAGTGTTATATTGTTCATTTAGAACACGTTCTGTTCTTCCAAACACATATATATTGATAGAAGCAAGAGAGGTGAGTAAAGAAGCCAAAGATTATGTCACAGCTATTCATTAAAAAGGTTCTAAAATAATTATGTGAGAACATCTAATATTGAGTTGGACTTTTGAATTTTATTTAAGATAAATTACCAGCAGATAATTATAAAAAAGCTGTTTTAAATAAACCTCTAAAGAGTTTGTGTTAAGCACCTGCAGCATGTCAAGCACTGAGAGTAGAATGTGATGAGTCTAAACCAAAACAAAACTCACTGACATGAAGTTGGATCCAACTCATAGTGATCCCTCCCTGGGCTTCCGAGGCGATAACACTACGGAAGTAGATTGCCCAATCTTCCTTCCAAGGAGTGCCTGGTAGTTTTGAACCGCCATCCTTCTGGTTAGCAGTCAAATGCCTTAAGCACTATGCCACCAGAGCTCCTATGATGAGTCTAAGAAGGAAAATTACAGGTTGCTCTAAGAGTATAAAAGGAGTCTCAGTGGGGCAGTGGCTAAGTGCTTGGCTGATAACCGAAAGTCAGCAGATTAAATCCATCCAGCTGTTTGTGACCAAAAGATGTGCTCCCATAAAGAGTGCAGCCTTGGCAACATTATAGGACAGTTCTACTCTTTCTTGTAGATTTGCTGTGAGTCTGAATCAATTTGATGTCAATGGGTTTGCTTTCATGAAAGTAGCCCATGGCTGGTACAAGTTGGAGGTTCGAGTTCAACCAGAGGCATCTCACAAGAAGGCCTATTGATCTTTTGTGAAAAATCGGCCACTGAAAACCCTATACTGGTGTAGTCCTACTCTGAAATAGATGGGATTGTCATGAGTTGGAATCAATTCAACAGCAACTGGTTTGTTTCTCTTATTTATGACAGAGTGTAACAGTGAAAGCTGAACAAAAGTGTGTGTGTGTGTGTGTGTGTGTGTGAATGTATATTTGAGGGGATGAAGAGTTGAAAAAAGGAGAAGAAAAATGACCCTTAAGATGATATTTGAAGAACCACTAGGAGTTGGGTAGACCAAATACCATACTATAAGGTCAGAATTAAAAAAACAGGCAACCATTGCCATGGAGTCAGATGTGACTCATAGCCACCCCTCCTTGGGTTTCCAAGGCAGTACTACAGAAGTAGATTGCCCAACCTTCCTTCCAGGGAGTGACTGGAGGGTTTGAACCACCAGCCTTCTGGTTAGCAGTCAAGTGCCTTAGGCACTACACTACCAGAGCTCCCTAAGTATATAATAGAGGGGCAAAAATGTATGGCCACTATAATCATAGTCACAGTATACTCTTAATAACTGATGGCTGTTTAGGTTTATTACCAAGTACTCAGGAAGAAATCATTAGCTGCTTGAATGCTGATATTGCAACCTGAAATATGTAAAGAAAAGGGAATATGAAATTGTCAGCCACAAAAAATGCTTTTTAGGTCTGGTGGTTTAAGTCAGTGAAAAGTTTTCAAAGTATTGGTATCATCATGTTTCATCAATCAACCTGAAATTATTCACAAGCCTGATATATTACCATATGGAGGACACTCAGTGACATTTGATTAAGTGGTAATTATACCAAAAGCCTGATAATAGGAAAGGATGCATTAAAATATGTGAATGACAGCCTATTAGAATAGTGTTCATTATCAAATAGTTCAGAACACAGTGATCTCATTCATACTGCATTTATTTCATAAGAAGATTTTTTTCTTGAAATGAGTATAGTCCAAACAGAACTTCGAGTTAAAAACATCCAACATTCACTACCCCACCTTTTATAAGTCAGCAGTCCAGGCCACATCATAGTGTGGAAAAGCTGTAGCCAACTACCCTTAGTCAATTTTTAGGTCCACATTTTCACAGATTTTGGTAACTTCCAATATTTTAAGTCAGGTAAGAATTGTAAGTTTCCTTGCCAACAACTTTACTGTTTAGAAAGCAAATTGCTCTCTAAAAACAAATAGTGATTAGCAACTGGGCATAAAGATTCATACCATCTGTTCTGTCAGCTCGGTCAAGTCCCAGCTCTCTGTCCTTGGCTTCACTAACGACAAAAATTTTCAGTGTAGAATTTGCATGTGATATGTGAGGTTCTGTTCTAGTGGCAGTATTCAGCTAACCTTTTAGTTGGGTCATATAAGTGAGCCCTCTTGTTAAGGCCACACCCTGGGCTGATGGAGGCTCTAGGACTAAGGCATCACTCTGAAAAGCACAAATTATATGCCTGTTAATTCCTTATATCCTACTCCTGCAGAGCCTGAAGATCCTGTATAACATTCTTTAGTCAACCAGCAAATCTGACACACTCATTTTAATAAGAAAATCATTGTGACACCATTTTGCTACTCACCCTGTTGGGGGTGGTAGGAGATGAAGAACCTGATTTCAAATTTGGACTTCTCCGCTTGCTAGTAATTTAAACCATGCTCAGTTTTTATTTTTGTAAAATGGGAAAAGTAGAGAATTGCTCTAAGAAATAATTGAAATAATGCATGTAAATTGCTTAGCACAAGGGTAATAATGTTAATAATTAATAAAGGTAGGAATTTATATTATGTGGCTCTAATGTCTGTGATGGGAGCTCTGGTAGCATAGTGGCTAAGGCACTTGACTGCTAACCAGAAGGCTGGTGGTTCAAACCCACCAGCCACTCCACTTCCATAGTGATACTGCCTCGGAAACCCAAGGAGGGGTCGCTATGAGTCGGGTTCGACTGATGGCACATAACAACAACACAATGTCTGTGCTTAGCCATATAACCATAGGGAAGGACTGCCTGGGAAGCTGTGTTTAGATCAGCTCTGCTTGGACAAACTCATTGATTTGAAAGAGAAAAGAGGGAAGTGTTTTTGTTGTTGTATAAGCAGGGCTAAGCTTTGCTTCAGGTGTTCAGTTTCTAGTGTAAGACTACATTTCCTGCCTTCTGGTTTCTGCTCTCTAGAATTCTGGCCTTCAAAAATTTTTGCCTCTACCACAGAAACTACCTAATTTTTGATAAACTATTATCTTCTATGTTTTTTTTTTTTCTTTAGTTAAATCAGTACTGTAACATATGTCTCACCAGGCTGTCCTATGACTAATTAAGAAATAGATATTAAAGAACTTGAAAAAAATAAACACTTGAAGAAAATAACTCATTATTATGTCATATATTTTTAAGACATTATTTTTATAGTTTATTTATATTATATTTTTATGTCATTCTCTTATAATATGCACACTATACTTAAAATTACATAGTAATTGTTAAGTGTCATGGAAGAACTTTAACTTTTAGAACATGAATAATAAATTATATATCACCTGGTTACTTCCATATTTCTCAAGAAGCCACTAACAATTTTAATATAGTATTTGATTGAACAGACTATATTTGACAGGATGAAGTGGATTTCAGCAGTCTTCTTTACAATTGATTCAATTGCTCCAGCAAATCAATTTTGTAGCAACAGACATAAATCAGTTAAGAAGGTTAAAGTGAGCAAATTGACTGTCCATGTTTTGTTAATATCACAGTGTAGAAATGGACTATGTGGCATTGAGTAATACACCTTGTATTATTTGACAGTGAATATATTGGCAAGTAATTTTAGTTCCTAAAGAGCAGGAAATATTTCAGGATAATTTGGCCTCTGCTCCATGAGTTTACATATACATATAGCATGTCTATACATACACACCACACTCATATACAATATACCATAAATTAACACATGGTAAAGAAATGGAATGGTCTGGTTAATGATAGGTATACGTTTACATAATGATATTACTTGGCCCAAGGATACTTCCTTGGAATTTAGGGATCTGCTTCTAAAATTTTACCTTTAAATATGCACAGACACCTTGAATGCCCCTATGAAATATAGATTTTTAGAAATCAAGCATTTTTAACTTTAATCTGCTAACCGTAAAGTTTACTACAAAGCCAGGCTCTTTAAGAGACCTCAGAAATGCAAATTTAAAGTTGTCTCTGGTGATGCTAGGTAATCATATTAAACCTAGAGGGAAGAAAAGATAAAATTGGCTTTAAAAATCTTTCCACAAATAAAAAGCAAAATGTTTTAAAAAGATAGACATTTTGAAATAAATCTTTGGTTATAAATATAAGACACTATGATTTAGAAAATAATAGGGAGTGCTGGAAGATAATTCTATCAAAATTAAAAGGCATACATCCTAAGAACCTTTCTGATGCATTCAAGTTTTAAAAAGTTAGTTTAAAAAAAACGGAAGGATAAACAAAAGACAAAAGATAAACATAATAGTATGTTTTCATAATTTAGTTACTGTGCATTCATTCATTTCAGCAAATATTTCTTGCAGGTCTGCCATCATACAAGCACTATTGCAGCCCTGAGGTTGTAATGAAAAGCAGATTTCCATCCCTTACAAGCTAATGTGGAAGACACATAAAACATAGGAGCCATTGAGAGACTTGAAGCACAGGAACTAATAATCAGCTTTGGATATTTAAAAGATCTCTCTAAAGACAAAGTGTAAAAAAATTGGAGAGGGCAAAATTTGAAGCTAACTCAGAGGATAATAAAATAGCACTCTCTCCAATAAAAGACAAAAACAAAATGACTATAAAAACCAATAATGGTGTAAGACCCAAAATGCAGAGACAGTGGTGAGAAATTTCACCACAAATTTAAGAATGATGATCTGAAGATTGATGCCAAAAATGAAGCAATATTGGATAAGTATCCTAAAGTCAGAGCAGAGCTTTTAGTATTAAAAAATAGATCCTGAGAATTTATGGATATAATATTCATTAATTCACATTTTTAAAACAAATCACAGGTTCTATAGCAAGGAGCTCCTCTGGTAGCATAGTGCCTAAGGCACTTGACTGCTAACCAGAAGGCTGGTGGTTCAAACCCACCAGACTCCTCGGAAGGAAGATGGGGCAATCTACTTCCGTAGTGATACTGCCTCGGAAACCCAAAGAGGGGTCGCTGTGAGTCGATCTGACTCAACAGGACATAACAACAACAACATAGCATGAAGGTGTTTGCAATTTTGATTTTAATTTTGACTCTCAGTGCTGGGAGTATGGAACATGGGGGTCCATAATCCAACAATTGCATCTTAACAGGTCTTTGCTCATCAATACTCTTCTAATCAATTATGAAGTGATAAAAACGTAAAACAATTTATTGTTGTTAGTTGCCATCGAGTCATCCCACCTCCTTGTGACCTTATGTATAGCAGAAAGCAACACTGCCCAGACCCATGCTGTTTTCATAATCATTGGTATATATATAAGCAATTGTGTGGCTGTCGTGTCAATCCACCTCATTGAGAGTTTCCCTCTTTTTTTGCTGAACCTCGACTTTACCAAATTGGATGACTTTTTCCAGCAATTGCTCTTTCCTCCAGAGCTCTGGTGGCATAGTGCCTAAGGCAGCTGACTGCTGACCAGAAAATTAAGCAAGCTCCAAAATTTCACCATCCTCTCTTCTGAGGAGTATTTCTGGTTGTATTTCTTCTAAGACTGCTTTGTTCTTTCTTTTTCCAGTCTGTGGAACATTTGATATTCTTCTCTACAAAAGCCTTGAAAACAAAGAAATATTCATTTTAATGTTAGGTGAAAAAAAAAAATAGTAAAGCCAGTGGTTGTTCTTAAGGGGGAAAAAAACTTTGGATATATCAGTGTGGAAAGTGACATTTGGAGCAGTGTAAATCTATAACAAGAACTCCATGTGCCTTCTTTGGAATCTGGTAAAGCTAATGTTCATATGGAACAGACATTACACTTTATTATACAGTGGGTTTTGTTATATTTCATGGAGGAAACATATGGATGGTAGAACAACTCCATCTCCAGTTTGCCTGTCTCCTCTTTATCAAAAGAATTGAAAGAGTAGAAAATACTTGGTTAGGAAATTTGAAGTCCAATCTTGGTGATGGAAAAAGAATTAATTGAGCCACTTTAAATCATTTAAAGTCTTCAGGGACAGAAGGACCACTTCCTGGGTGCTGCCGGAAAAACTCCTTTCCCAGTTTGATCTTCCATGACTCTGGATATTCATTAAGAAATCAGAGAACACAGCACAGAAAGTACCAGAAAATTGCATATAGATTATTTTTCTGAAATCAGAAAGGGAGAATTAAAGACAAGTTAACATAATGTTGATTTGTTGCTTACATCTAGAATTCAGTGATTGGTTAGCATTTGTTTATGAAAAACAAGAAGACATCAAAAGAATATAAAATTAGTTATTATGTCTAATAGTATGTCTAGGAGCTCTGGTGGTGTAGTGCCTAAGGCACTTGACTGCTGAACAGAAAGCTGGCAGTTCAAACCCACCAGCCACTCCTCAGAAGGAAGGTTGGGCAATCTACTTCCATAGTGACACTGCCTCGGAAACCCAAGGAGGGGTTACTATGAGTCGGGTCTGACTTGACAGTAAATAACAACAGCAACAGTAGTATGTCTAGTCTAATGCCATAGATTATTTATTTTCTAAGGCTTCTTTATTGATTTTAATGAAGTATGTAACAGTCTTTTGGATTAGATATAGATATATAAGTTTGTTCATATTATGAGTAGGTAAATCCCAAGCTGTTCAAAGCTGTTACTTCAGTGTGACCAACCAATCAAAATAATAATTAACTAGAAATACAGAGTTCAAATACTATCTGCACAGGTACAGGACAAGGAAATTTGGTTTAACAAAACAACATCTATATTAACTATGACCCAATAGATTAGGTATATGGCAACCAAAAAGTCAAAACATTGTACTCTGATAATAGAGTAAGAGTTAAAAATCATACTCTATGTGAATTTCTCATATATATCATAAGTCACATTTTAACAGGAACATTGACAAATAAAGTATAAATTAAAAAGCATTAACAGAATGCATTGAAATAACACTGCATGGGAATAGTTATTTATCTTAAAAAAGAGGTAACTTAGGAGGGCCTTGATCTCTTTCAGTATCTGAAGGGGTATGTTAAGAAAGAAATCACAGGCAAAGTCAGAATAGCTCTTGATGTAGGTCTGTAATAATTCACAGAAATTAGTGGGAAGCAAAGTTCAAATCAAGCTGAGGACAACCTTTTGCAATTTAGAATTGTCTTAAAATTGAACAAGTGGCTTTTCCAGAGAGAAAATGTTGATGATTGTCTTGTCCTCAGAAAATCATCTCCCTAATTATTCCTGAAATCAGCATTTAAAACACTTGGAACAAACTTACTAAGTGTAGCTTTTTCTTCAACTCACAAAGCAAATTTAATGTTTCCAGTGGAGATCGAGATGTTCTTCTAGCAGAGAAAATTGCACAAACTACAGGGAAAATGATTAATACTCATTATCAATCACTTGCAATGTTCTCATATTTTTGTCTCAATATTCAGAAAAATAAAATTGCTTGTTCTGTTCTTTCAGCTGGCCTGTTCCCCATTAATTTATCTTGGAAACTCCATTTTTCAAATTTAAAGGGCTTTAATTAGGATGTTTAATATTGATGAAAAAAGTAAAATGAATACATTACCAACAAAAATAAAAACATTTGCCATCATTTTGAATAAATGTCTTCTAGATTTGCCTCATCCCCTACAACATTTTCTACTTATCTTAAAATCCAGTGTTAACTAATGTTAATTTCTCCAAGTTTTAAACTTCCTTAGCTTATTCAATTCACATAAACTCACAAATATTTATAGATAGTAATATTCTTAAAGATACAATGGCTCCTGACAGTCTTATGAATAAAAGTTTATAGAGATTCACAACTTGAAGAAACATTAGAGATCATACAACTTAACCTTTCATTCCACCACTTATCTGTCAGTTTGTCATGCTGTGGTGGCTTGTTGTTGCTGTTAGGTGCCATCAAGTTGGCTCTGACTCATAGCAACTCTGTGTACAATAGAACAAAACACTACCCTGTCTGTGCCAGCCTCACAATACTTCTATACCTGAGCCCATTGATGTAGTCATTCTATCAATCCATCTCCTTGAGAGGTTCCCTGTAGTGCTTAAGGCACTTGACTGCTAACCAGAAGGCTGATGGTTCAAACCCACCAGCCACTCCTCAGAAGGAAGGTTGGGCAATCTACTTCCATGGTGATACTGCCTCAGAAACTCAAGGAAGGGTCACTATGAGTCAGGGCTGACTCAACAGCACATAACAACAACAACAACAACTACTTTACCAAGCATGATATTCTTCTCCAGAGAATGGACCCTTCTTACAATATGACCAAAGTAGGTGAGATGAAGTCTGGCCATTCTTATGTCCAAGGAACATTCCAGCTGCACTTCTTCCAGAACAGATTTGTTTGTTCTTCTGGCAGCCCATGATACTTTCAGTATTCTTCACCAACACCACAACTTGAAATAATCATCTCTTATTAGGTCTTCCTTATTCCTTGTCTGGTTTTCACATGCATATGAGGGGGTTGAAAATACTATGGCTTGGCTTAAGTGCACCTTAGTCTTCAAAGAGATGTCTTCTCTCGAGCACTTTAAGGAGGTCTTTTGCAGCAGATTGGCCCAGTGCAATACATTTTCTGATTTCTTGACTGCTGTTTCCATCAGTGGTATAGTGCCTAAGGCATTTGATTGATAACTGGAAGGTTGGTGATTCAAATCCACCAGCCACTCTTTGGAAGGAAGATTGGGCAATCTACTTCCATAGTGATATTGCCTCGGAAATCCAAGGAAGAGTCGCTGTAAGTCAGATCTGACTCAACAGCATTAAGTAAAGTTTCCATTGGTGTTGATTGTGGAACCAAGTAGTATGAAATCTTTGACAACTTCAATATTTTCTCCATTTATCATAATGGATATTGGTCCAGTTGTGAGAATTTTTGTTTTCTTTATGTTGAGGTATAATTCGTACTCCAGACTATAGTCTTTAATTTCAGCAAGCAAGGTTGTGTCATCTGCATATCACAGGTTGCTAGTGAGTCTTCCTCCTATCCTGATGCTAAGTTATTCTTCATATAACTCAGCTTCTCAGATTATTTGCTCAGCATACAGATTGAATAAGTATGGTGAAAGGATACAACCCTGATGCACTTCCTTCCTGATTTTAAACCATGCAGTATCCCCAGTATGAATGGTGGCTTGTGTGTTATTGTGATTCTGGAAGGTATGCCACTGGTATTGCAAATACCAGCAGGGTCACTTGTGGTAGACAAGTTTCAGAGGAACTTCTGGACTAAGACCAACTGGGAAGAAGGAAAGGGTGGTCCATTTCTGAACTGAAGAAAATTGAATATACCATGGACTGCCAGAAGAATGAACAAATCTATCTTGGAGAAAGTATAGTTAGAATGCTCCTTAGAAACAAGAATGGCCAGACTTCATCTCTTATACTTTGATCATGTTGTCAGGAGGGACTGGTCCCTGGAGAAGGATATCACGCTTGGTGAAATAGAGAGTCAGTGAAAAAGGCAAAGACCCTCGCATTGGCACAATGGCTGTGACAGTGGCCTCAAGCATGGCAAAGATTGTGAACAGGGTGCAGGACTGGGCAGTTTCATTCTGTTGTGCATAGGGTTTCTATGAGTTGGATTCAACTAGAAGATGCCTAACAACAGCAATAAACTTTCATTACAGGATGAAAATATGCAATCAATAAAGGTGACGAGGAAGTTTGTCACCAAATCCTATCAAATTATTCAGGATATATAGTACTTAATAAATATTCACTAAACCAAATGGTATTTACTCAAAGTAACTATGTTCCTTGAAATATGGAACACTTATAAATAATGGAAAGAGTGTGGAAATAATTCCTGATCGCATCAAAATCTGGTTTATGGTACTGGTATTCATTTATCAGTGTTCATCAGATCGATATTATTCTGTGGCTAATTTTTCTAAAAACTAAATCCCTGTTGTTGAAATGACCATTAACGACTGGTCTGCCTACACCTGGGGCTAGCTTCATCTGTTAGCACCTTCTCCCTAGCATCTCTCAATCAAACAATACTGAGCAATACTCTGTGTCCTCTAGCACCTTCTTAGTACCAGAATTAATATGGCGTACAGCAAATTGAACTCTGTGAACTATGCTGCATAATCTCCCTCTTCTAGACAAATATAAATGTATTGAAAGAATATGTATGTATATATGTATATTGCTTGAAAATATATCTTTATTTACTTTAAAATGTGCATTTAAATGGGAGCAACTATATATTTACACTGGTTCCCCTTGCTTTTGTAATTTAATAGTATATAGTGGATATTGTTTAATATATAGTACATATAGATTTAATTCTTTTAAATTGTTGTGAATTTTATTTAAGCCATTCTCCATTAATGAACTTTATATTGCTTTCATATTTTGTTGGCTTCCATTTAATCTGTTATTGCTGTCATATTTTGCTCTGTAACTAATGTATCAATCAACTTTGGTATACATAGTCTTTGCTTTCAAGAGTAAGAAAATCAACTGCAAGAATTACTAGAAGTAATGTTGTTATGTTGAAGGATATAAACATTTAAATTTTTTTATAAATGTTTCTGGGGAGCTCTGGTAGCATAGTGCCTAAGGCACTTGACAGCTAACCAGAAGGCTGGCGGTTCATACCCACCAGCCAATCCTTGGAAGGAAGGTTGGGCAATCTACTTCCATAGTGATACTGCCTCGGAAACCCAAGGAGGAGTCGCTATGATTCGAGTCCGACTCAAGGGCACATAACAACAGCATAAATGTTTCTGAGCTGTACTCCCAAGAGTAGATTCCTCCCACAGAACCTGAGAGTGTCCATTACTCCTACTCCTCCATCAAAAGTGTGAACATTTAAAATTTAATCTGAATAAATATGAATTTCAACTTGAAACCGCTAATTTATAAACATTTTCTGTATCCCCAGATACTATTTTGGTAATATTAATAAACAGCTTCCTATAGAACAAATTACACTTTTTTGCAATTTACATGAATCCAACAATTCAATAAGTTCAAGCCATGATAGGTTCTGTGCAAAAATATTAACATAAATGTTAGCTTATGCAGTAGTTTTGTAGTTGATACTAAAAAGGTGGGAAAATTCCCAAAAGCTTTGTTTATTGTGCACTGACGTTATTTAATTCACATTTTGTCAAAAAACTATCAGTCACTCATGAAGAATTCCTTGGCTAATGCTTAAATATAGTTAAAGTATTATCTTTCTTTATCAGACAATATTTTCCTAATAGCTAGGTCAAAAGGAAGTCAATAAAAAAACAGGTTATTTGCTTCCTTTGCTTTTTTCTGGTAGAGATATTAAATCTTATCTCTTTATTATGTTTTCATGCTTCCTCTAAAAAGCAATAGAAAACTATGGGAATTCTCAGTGATTGTTCCCTATGCCAATTCTATTGGCATGCTGTTGGATTACCATGCTTTTGAAATGCTTTGAATTCCAAAAATTTAACATTTTATGTTCTGTTCAAATTATTATTATTATTTTCTTTTTTCCTGTCTATCCAGCTTTCCCTCTATGTGAATGCTACCCCTCTGATGTCTCATGATTTCCCTAGGGTAGATGGGTGCATCTCCCTGGGGTAGGTGTTCTGCATGTAGGTCTTTCTGCTGTTGGGCTGAGAGCCAATCCATGGAAGTGAGTCCATTTCTAGGTCTGAAGGTTAACCCAGCACCACACTCTCCAGGGTTCCACCAATCTCTATTCAACAAGTAATTCTGGACAATTTTGTGTTTTTGGATTTTGTTCCACATTTTTCCTCCTACTGTAACAAGGGTCTCCAATTTTGACCCCATTTCAGGTTGGTTGGCATTGGTAGCCAACCAACTTTTTTCATTCAAAATTAGTTTTCACTTTTTAAAATGTTATGTGATTTTTTTGTGATCTGTCATTTAAAAAAAAAAAAAATCTAGATTTTATAGAACCTCTAGTAATGTAGTGCCTAGGGCACTTGACTGCTAACCAGAAGGCTGGCAGTTCAAACCCACCAGCCACTCCTTGGAAAGAAGGTTGGGCAATCTACTTCCGTAGTGATACCACCTCAGAAACCCAAGGAAGGCTTGCTATGAGTTAGGTTTGACTCAAGGGCACATAACAACAACAGATTTTATATGTTTCATATGTTATTTTAATTTAGTTACTTTGGATGTCTTTAAGATGTGATGATCATAGTTTAATATAACATTATTTAAAGGTCCTAAAACACATTCATTATTTCCTCTTTTTTCAATAGGTTGTTTACGCATATTATAAATATGCAGATGTTATAGGCTATTTTTTAGTATAATAGTTTGGTATATACTTCTAATATGAAAATTTTAAAATCAAACTAGAAATACAATTTGTTCTGCACATACTGTTTCTTACCTCTTCCAAATTAATATGAAAATTTGTGTTTTTGGAATCAGCATTTAGGAGCTACATTGATTTTAAATGTTGACTCTAAAAGACATTCTCAGTAGTTCTTCAATTTCTTTCAGATCTCTAGGTTGCCTACCCATCTCATATATAAAATTATTATCAATATAATGCACAAAATGGATATAACTCAGTCTCTCTCATGGGTCTCAGAATAGTTTTGTCAAAAACCAGTGATTGGCATCCAAGTACAAATATACTTTAATTGTATTTTATTAGTCATACATTAAAATATATATTTAAATAGACAAACATGTTTATACAACAATGAATGATTTTATATCTGAGTTGGCTAGTACTGAAATATAGTTAAAGTATTATCTTTCTGTATCTGACAATGAGCTGACACTTGAAAAAGTTAAATGACTTTCACTAAGTCAAACAGGGAAAAATAATGGTGTTGGAATTTAACCCAGGCATTTTGATGTCAGCTTCCTATTTTTACCCACACTTCATTTTGGTCCCTACATTCCCCTAGAGATAATTGTGAATGTTTCTCAGATGGTGTGTAACTGGAACCTTTCCTAAAACTACCTCATTGAGAAACATCAAAGATTCAGGCTGTTCTTCACAGCACAGTCGATCTTGTAAAATATGCTAAATTAATTTTTTTCAAGATGATTACATATGTTAGATCAATGGAATTTATTTCTGCCAAATAGATTAAAATGTAACTGATACAAAAGTAGGATTTATGATTTTCACATTTAAGTGATAAAAACGTGACCCAAAGTAACTTAAGCCAAAAGAGAAATTTATTACCTCACATTAACTGAGAACCGCATGCATGGCTCAGATGATGTGGTTAGAACATGGCTTCTCCTCCATTTCTTTTTTCAGCCTCCTCAGTGTTCCTTCCATGTTCATGCAAGGTTGCTGACTCCTAGTCACACCTAATGTATAATGTTGAAAAAATTAATGACTTAATATAATTAATTTTTATTTCAATATTAAGTTAAATATAACACACACTTAGAATACAGAGCATAAAAATGGATAACATGAACATTTGAGTAAGAAGTTGATATTTAATTTTTTACCAAGTTATTCAAGGTGTGCTTTAGGTAAAGAATAAAACCGTAAAGTTTATTCTCAATCTGCAAAGCTCCTGTAATTTCCATTAAATTAGACATGCCTCTTTGGAATGAAGATAGGGCAATCTACTTCCATAAAGATTTTGCCTCGGAAACCCAAGGAGGGTTCTCTCTGAGTCCAATCGACTGGGCAGTGAGATTGGTGGGTTTTTTTTTTTGGTTTGGAATCATGAGAGAATGTTATTTCTTTCAATATTTCATAGTGAGTTATTGCTAGATCTCCTTTAATAAGTAGATGAGAAAACTTGAAATAAGCACAGCAGTTACATTAATTAGATATTTTTGTCAAACTGCTTGAAAATGTATGTTAATGTTACTTGAAGCAATGTAAATAAATGCTCATTATCTACTTTCAAATAATTACTTAGTTTGCTGAGTCACTTATGTCATAGATGACAAAAAATAAGCTATAAAATTAAGTATTATTGGACTAGTTGCAAAATTAGAATTACAGCCTTGATTACTAATGATTCTACTATAAATTTATATAAATCCCTTATCTACAAAAAAGCTATGTGTTTTCTCCCTTCCTAGAAGAAATTTTTCATTTACATTTCTAAAAGTAAATAAATAGGGTGCTTACTTTTATAAATGTTTCATTAGTTCTCTATTGTCACTTGTCATGATAGTTCCAATGATGACATAAATATTTAGGTGCTATTCTTTGTCAACAGGAGCTCTGGTAGCATAGTGCCTAAGGCACTTGACTGCTAACCAGAAGGCTGGCGGTTCAAACCCACCAGTCACTCCTTGGAAGGAAGGTTGGGCAATCCTACTTCGGTAGTGATACTGCCTTGGAAACCCAAGGAGGGGTCGCTATGAGTCGGGGCCTACTCAATGGCATATAACAACAACATTCTTTGTCAACAGATAGTGCAAAACCAGGCAGTCAGTGGTAAGTTAGCCAGCAGTGTACAAAGAAAATGAATTCTTATAAAGAAAAGATCTACTGCTTTAAGTTTAAAACTTTTAAGCATTTTTGTCTTCAGTTTTATTTATCATTTCTATTGGGAAGAGCCCTTGTGGTGCATTGGTTACAGCACTCAGCTCCTAACCTAAAGGTTGGCAGTTCAAACAGACTAGCCACTCTGCCAGAGAAAAGAAGTGGCAGTGTGCCTCTTTAAAACACATAATGCACAATGCATAGCCTTGGAAATGCTATGGACAGTTCTACTTTGTCCTATCGGATCATTCTGGGTCAGAATTAACTCAACTGCAAGAGTTTTGGTTTAATTGGGAAGAGAGAATATTCATTTCTACTCCTTGTGAAGCAGAATAAAAAGCAAAAAAGTAATTTTAAGCAAACAGAGACATTGGAGAGTTTTTAATCAGCAACTAAAACAAAAATAAAGACTCAAGTTGAACGTGGGACAGAACTGCAAATTTTTTCATAAACTCTTCATGAGTTTGGAAAATCTGAAATGATTGAATTTTAATTTCTAAAATAGAAAATAGTAAATATGAAAAAGAAAGTTCACTAGAAATTGCATTTGCTTAATTCCAGCATGAAATTGCCTATACTGTTGTGTTTGTGACATTACATGTCAAAGTAAGTAACCAAGAGAAGATAGTCAAGGTAAGATTATAGAAGGCTTTGCAGGTCAGGTGAAGAAAGCTACATGTACAATAGGAAAACATTTTCAATGGAAAACAGTGTTTCAACAAAGTGAATTTGGCAGCACCATTCTCTATAGGTAGTATAGAGGAGTGACTGAAGGTAGCAAAAAACTGTAGAGCATGGCTTACAGGGATGGTGATGAGGTTGGGTAAATCAGAGAGACAGTACTAGGAAAATATAAAGAGGTTGTATTATATGTATTTAAACAAAAATATAAGCAAATTCCTGAATGTTATGCTGAAAAGTATTAATGAGAAAAGGAACCAATTTGAGAGAAAAAAATTTTTTTTTTTTTTTTCAGTTTTGCTTCAGTTTAACTTGAGATGAAGGGAAGGAATTCACATCAAGGTGGACCATTCACAGGAAACCCAAACAAAAATAGTTGGGTTGATATTATCACAGAAAATAGAAGGAACACAGTGAAAATTCTTTCTTAGTTATTTTATTCCACCAATTTGCCATTTGTACTGCTTTGATTTTATTCATTTGTTCATTTCATAATTTAATATTTTTCAGTGCCTCCTAAGCATTTTTCTGTGTGCTATGTACTGGGCATATTAATGGTAAGAGAATTCTTTCTGGAGTTGGTGGTCTAATGGGCAATGTTGTTGCTGTTAGGTACAGTGAAGTTGGTTCCCATTCATATCAACACTATGTACAATAGAACAAAACATTGCCACCTTCACAGTTGTTGCTATGTTTGAGCCCATTGTTACAGCCACTGTATCAATCCATCTTGTTGAGGGTTTTCCACTCTTTCATTGACCCCTTTACTTTACCAAGCACAATGTCCTTCTCCAGGAACTGATGCTTCATGATAACATGCCCCAAAATACAAGAGACAAAGTCTCACCATGCTGGATGAACTTCTTCTTCTAAGACATGTTTGTTAGTTCTGACAATCTTTGGTATATTAAATTTTCTTCACCAGCACCATAATTCAAAGACATCAATTCTTCTTCAGTCTTCTGGTCTTCTTTATTCATTGTCCAGCTTTTGCATGCATGTAAGGTGACTGAAACGCCATGGCTTGAGTCAGGCACACCTTAGTCCTCAATACTTTGAGGACATCTTTGCTTCTTAACACTAAGCAGGTCTTTTGCAGGTGATTTTCACAAGGCAGTATGTTGTTTTGTTTCTTGACTGTTGCTTCCATGGGTGTTAATTGTTAATACAAGTAAAATGAAATCCTAACGATTTCAATCTTTTCTTCTTTTATAATGATGTTGCCTATTGGTCCAGTTGTGAGAATTTTTTTTTTTTTAATATATATTGAGGTGTAATTATAATGAAGATTGTAGTCTTTCATGTTCATAAGAGAAGAGTCTTCTCTTTCAACAAAAAAAGAGTAGATTGCAGATTGCAGGTTGTTAATGAATCTTTCTCCAATTTTGATGCTGCATTCTTCTTCATATAATCTAGTTTCTCAGAGTATTTGTTCTCATACAGATTAAATAAATATGGAAAAAAGATGTTACCCTGATGCACACCTTTCTTGATTTTAAACCATTCAGTATCCCCCTGTTCTGCTCAAACAACTGCCTCTTGGCCTATGGGCTGGTTCCTCATGAGCAGAGTTAAGTTATCTGGAATTCCCATTATGTTATCTATAATTATTATGATTCACACAGTCAAATACCTTTGCATAATTGATAAACACATGTGAACATCTTTCTTGTATTCTCTGATTTTATCCAATATCTCTAGTCCTTTTCAGAATCTGACTTGAATCTCTTCAGATTCTGATAGTTCCTTGTCCATGTACTACAGAAACCACTTTTGAATTATCTTCAACAAAATCATAGGGAATATTATCAAGTAAAAGACAATAAAAATCCAGTGGGATAAACTCAATGATGGAGAAAGAGTATACATAAAGATTGTGGTGGATGGAGATTTCCAAGAGAAAATTATGTTAATGCTGAATTGATTAGGATAAGAATAAGTTCAGAGGAAGAATGAAGAGTTTGTTCTAGTCAGCCAGACAACCAGCCAACCCACCAATCAACAAATTGTATGGAACAAACTCCTACTCATGGTGACCACATGTACATCAGAGTAGAATTGTGCTCTATGGGGTTTCCAATAGCTGATTTTTTAAAAAGTAGATGGCCAGGCCTTTCTTCCAAGGAACCTCTGGTAGACCCAAATCTCAACATTTTGGTTAGCACCCAAAACATTAATTTCTTACACCATCATGGAACTCGTATCTAGTCAAATGGAAGATCATATATGGGAATGAGAATGGACAGAACTGTTTACTATAGAACCTAAAAAAGTCATTGTGTCTGGACAGTCAAGATGATCATGTAACTAGAAGGTAGAGAAAGTGGTGCAATTTAGAGAGTGGTGCAAAATAAAAGTACTGAATAGGGTCATGTCATGCAGAGTCTCATTAAGGAATTAATTCATTATTCCTGAGGCAATGAGGAGATGACAGAATTTATATTTATAGAAGATTATTCAGACCATCAGGTGGAAAGTGGATTCCAGGAGACTGCTGGAGGCCAAAAGCTTAATTAGAAGGCAATCTCATTGTTCTAGGATAGAAATAATGGCCTTCATTGGAATAATGGCAATGGGAATCAAGAGAAAGTGGATGGATTTGAGAGGTATTAGAAGAAAGTCAGTCTTGATGTGAGAGTGAAGATAAAGGAGAAGAACAGGGAGAATTAATAATGACATAAATATCTGGTGTGAGAAAAGAAAACATCCCAATGAAATCAAGTTATATAGGAAAAAAGGCATTCCTTTTTCAACATTTTGAGTTTGAGGTGATTTTTCAATAACTGGTCTGGAAATTAAAGGCTTAAGAATCAGTAGCATATGAATGATATTAAGTGGATGAAATCAGGGGAAATGAGGAGAGGAAAAAAAATTGGGAGAGGGTAAGCACAAGCCTTGAGTACTAATACTTAAGAAATTGACTGAGGATCAAAACTTCCAAATATACTGTAAAGGAGTGGCCAGAAGTTATAGAAAGCAATAGTGTGACCATGAAACTAAAGAAAGACAGTATTTTAAGAAGTTTAAGTTTCTATACCCAGCCAAGTTATCAATTAAATGTCAAAGTTGAATAAAGATATTTTCAGATTTTCAAAGTCACCAAAAAAAAAATCTAGAATAAAAAATTATTTTACTTACAATGTTAAAGATGTTACTTAACTCTCTTCAATTGTGCTTTCTGATATTGTCTTTGAGAAGTTGATGGCTATTATCATTCCCCATCTTTGGTGTATGATATCTTCCTTATCCATCCAGAAGCTGTTAGACTTATCTCTTTATTCCTGGTGGTCTGAGATTTCATGAATATTCAGCAGTTTACTGCTTTGTCCATATTTGTGCCCATTCCAAAGAAAGGTGATCCCACAGAATGTAGAAATTATAGAACAATATCACTAATATCACATGCAAGTAAGATATTACTGAAGATAATTCAGAAACGTTTGCACCAGTATATTGACAGAGAACTTCCAGAGGTTCAAGCCGGATTCAGAAGAGGACGTGGAACAATGGATATCATAGCTGTTGTCAGATGGATCTTGGCTCAAGGCAAAGAATACCAGAAAGAGGTTTACTTGTGTTTTATTGACTATGCAAAGGCATTTGATTGTGTGGATCATGACAAATTATGGATAACATTGAGAAGAATGGGAATCCCTGAGCACTTGATTGTACTCATGAGGAATCTGTACCTTGACCAGGAGGCTGTCGTTCGAACAGAACAAGGGGACACTACATGGTTTAAAATCAAGAAGGGAGTGCGTCAGGGTTGTATTCTTTCTCCACACTTATTCAATCTATATGCTGAGCAAATAATCCGAGAAGCTGGACTATATGAAGAAAAACGTGGTATCAGGATTGGAGGAAGAATCATTAACAACCTGAGATATGCAGACGATACAACTTTGCTTGCTGAAAGTGAGGATGACTTAAGGCACCTACTGATGAAGGTTGAAGAATACAGTCTGCAGTATGGATTACATCTCAACATAAAGAAAACAAAAATCCTCACAACTGGACCAATGAGCAGCATCACAATCAATGGAGAGAAGATTGAGGTTGTCAAGGAATTCACATTGCTTGGTTCTACAATCGATGCCAACGGAAGCAGCAGTCAGGACATTAGACGACGTGTAGCATTGGGAAAGTCAACTGCGAAGGAACTGTTTCAAGTGCTGAGGAGCAAGGATATCTCCTTGAGGACTAAGGTGCGCCTGACACAAGCCATGATATTTCCAATCACCTTGTATGCATGTGAGAGCTGGACAATGAATAGGGAAGACCGAAGAAGAGTTGATGCTTTTGAGTTGTGGTGCTGGCGAAGAATGCTGAAAGTACCATGGACTGCTAAAAGAACTAACAGATCTGTCCTGGAGGAAGTGCAGCCAGAATGCTCCTTGGAAGCAAGAATGGCCAGACTTCGTCTCACCTATTTTGGTCATGTTGTCAGAAGGGACCATTCCCTGGAGAAGGATGTCATGCTTGGTAGGGTGGAGGGTCGACAAAAGAGGGGGAGGCCTTCAACGAGATGGATTGATACAGTGGCTGCGATGATGGGCTCGAGTATAGCAGGGATTGTGGGGCTGGTGCGGGATCGGGCAGTGTTTCGTTCTGCTGTGCATGGGGTCGCTATGAGTCGGAAACGACTCGACGGCACTTAACAACAACAACAACAACAACTGTTGCACTTATTTCTTTCATTTCTCTAGTTGAACATTAGGGTTAGTTTAGGTTATGGTTAGAATCTTTTCAATATAAAATCCCATGCCTTCAGTACTGAAAAATACATTTGTATTGCTTTAATTTTTTTTTCTATTCCTCACTATCTATGTTTTATATTTTTGGGACTTCCATTAGTTGGTTGTTCTGTTATTCTAGATCCTGTTCTTGCCCATTTTTCTATTGTTTCCTCTCATTTGTTTTCTTCTTGCTATTTTAAGGAGATTTCCTCTTTTATCTTTCTACCTTTCAATTGAATTTTTTCTTTTGTTTATTTTAAATTTCCAAGGTATCTTTCTTATTCTCCAGTTTCTATCCATAGTAGTTGTCATTGTTAGCTCCTCTATGTTTTCAATTCTTATGCCATGAATGCAGTATTTTATTTCTATGAGGATATCAATTTTTGTAATACTGATGTTTTCTTATGTCTGTCTGGTCTTTCTTGTATTATGACAATTTCTCCAAGTTTCCTTTTGTTGTTTTGTTTTGTTTTCCATCTTTTAAAACAGGCAGCTTTCCTTAGATATCTTTTTATACTTATTTTCTTCTTTCATAATTAACAGCTTTGAGTACTAATATTTTTTTCTTTCATAATTAAGAGTGACTAGTCAGCTTTTTTACTGTCTCATCCTTAATTTAATGAGCAATTGAATACAATTCTGTCTTAAAACAACTTTTTTTTTTTTTGTCTAATGAGCTTCACTTCTAAACCAGTAAACCCATGATTATCAAATAAATACATATTTTATTAATTCAAAATTTGGTAAGTTACAAGACAGTCTATCTTTTGCAATCTGACAGTTTTCTGGTTCAAGCAGCAAATCAATCCTTTTAATTTTCAGGTGGTTCTTTTAAAATTGACATAAAGTTTCAATTGCAGTATAAACTTAGATGACAAACATCTTTAAAAGAAGCACGCTGGGAGAGGACATGTACTATTTTTCTGTACTAGACCTCCTTTACTGTTCCTTTCTTTTCAATTAGACTGTAGAGGAAGTAGCTTCAAGTAAAATAATACAAACAGTACTGATAGTGGAGATAGGAACAGCTGGACAACTATCTCATTTCTTAGAAAAAAATGTATTATAACATCATTCAGGATATTTGGCTAGTTCCAAGTTGTTTTCTTATTATATTGGTATCTCTCTTTGTTTGCTCTTGGGTTACATTTCTAATTTCTCCTAGTCTTATTACCCACATATGGTCTTTATTAATCACAGAGGATTTCATTGTGTTTTATGATAAGGTAGTTGATATATTTACATAACTTGATACAAAAGAAAAACCAGAAGTACTTGTTATTCAACATTATTTTCATGTCATGAGAGCTATCTTTCTACTTCATATTTGATGGAATGAAATTTATGGGGATAGTTTGATGTAAAGAAACATCACTGATAAAAAGAAAAGAAAATTCATTTATTTTTTAATTTTGTAGGACAAACTACATTCTGATACCTAAAATACTGAGACTTAAAAAATGAAAATTATAAACAACAACAACCCTATCACTGTGTTTGCATTCCAACTTGCTTGTAGCTCATGAATCAAAGTGTCATATGGAATGGACATCTGGGATAGTTTTGTGAGGGCATTCTACTTTAAAATAAAATGGATATAAATATCTGCTTAAGAGGGATTCTCTTTAGCATAAAATCTCAGAGAACACATACAACTGGAATGGAAAGACACAATGTACCTCAATAATTTCGATGGCTTAAAGTCAAGCCAAATGATAACCACATCCATTAAATAAGCAATATGCTTTAATATCAACTTACTATATGTTCCAACAGAATTACAGTCAGTGCTATGGTGAACAAAGTACTAACTGAGACTCAAAACTGGGAATAAATCCCCAGGAACACTGATCCTGTCTACCAAATACCAACCTCCAGTTTAAGTTTAAATAAATTTTCTCGTAATTGAATATATTCTCTAAATTGACTTTTATTATTCTTTTTTCTTACTAGGGACCTTTGGGTTGACCTTTCATTGGGGTAATGTTAGTTCATTGAAGTCACTTTATCCTTCTCTGAGACAAATAAGAAACTCTGTCTTCTCTTGCCAATGCATGAGTATTATTTGCCTGGGGATTTCTCTCAGAAAATTGAGAAAAGTAAAATGATAGCTGGAATTCTCTAGGCATTTAGAAGAAGAAATATTTCTAAGCATAATTCAAGTGGTCAAGAGCTTTGGGTGCCAATGACGGTCAGACAAAAATTAGCAGGTTTAAGTGCCATTTTGGAAGGCATTCCATTTAAGCCTTTTGTTTCTAGCCATTTCTATGTGCAGAGAAAGCATGTTACCAAAGATATTTCTTTTGTTAGTTGGCATATTATTTATTCACTTGCCAACTTTTTTTTTTTTAAGATGTAAGAATTTTGAAGATGAATAAAATGATTTCCTTACTTTTAAGGAGTTCCCTCATAAGATAAGAAGTGAGTTAGTAAATAAATGGGTACATTTCTTTTACATTAGTGCTGTTAGATACATGGCTAAACAAGACATAATTGGGCCATATCCTAAATGCCTGGAATTGAATTAGAAATCAAATAAATTCTGCATTTAAAGTAATATAGAGAAGTTGCAGCCTGAAAAGACTGGTTGCTGAGACGGGGAAAATAACCTAGACATGAAAAGTCCAGACCATATGACAGCGATGATTAAACACATATCACCCGTGGGACAAGGCACAAGTTTTTGCTCATGGCTGGTGTAGCTGATTAGTTTCAGAGCTCCTTCACACACCAATCTTAAGCTAATTGTCAACAAAGACCTCAAAGGCCAATACCAATGCATAGGTGTTAGCTTGGGAAAAACAGCGTATTGGTCACCCCTGCTCTAACAAGTCCCTTTCTTGAAAATATAAGTAATGTTGCAAAAGCTGTTGGCTAATAACCTGTTTTTCTTATTCAGGATGAATTTTTAGGGGAGAGATCCAAAAGCAGAATTCGTAGAACGACTACATTAGCATTGAAAGTCTTGATACATAAAGCATTTTTTCCCCCAAAGAATATATACCTATTAACAGTGACACCCAATATATGAGAGTACTAGTTTTACTAATATCTTTTTTAAATTTATTTTTTTATCTGTGCTTTGAAGGCAGAAAGGTAACTCATTGTTTTGATTTCATTGCAATTGATGCTTTGATGTAAATATAATGGCATCAGCAGCACAAATAATGCATTCACCAAACACACACACACATTTTGGCAATATACTAAGGGTGTACTGTGATATATTTCATAATGTTAACAGCTTTTTAGATAAGAGTTATGATGTCATTAATTATTATAAATTGCAACATAGATTATAGATTAATATATCACTTCTAAGTAATTAACTGTACATGATCATCAATCACAATTTACATATAAGCTTAAAATACTTTTTATAAAGTGAATGAAGAGTTCTCTTTTCTGAATATATCATGGGCATGCCTCACTCCTTAGTCATCAAACCATTCTATTTGTGTTAAAGAAAATCTAATTCTCTTAATCGCTCAAGGGTGACTAGACTCTCTATACTGCTGAATAGAATGATAAAGAACAGTGGGGTTCCAAGACTGATTCCATTTGCTTGTTTAATTTTCTGTGATCAAATTAAATGTTTGCCATTATAGCTCCAATAACTTTTTCTTTTAATAATAATAATAATAAAAGTCTAGGCAATACCCTGTCCCTCCAATCTAATCAGAGAATGTGATCCTCCCTTTAAGTTAATCACTTCCCTGGAAAATCAAAGATTCTACCCTGATGTTAGTCCCCAGGGATAATCAATTAAACACAACTTTATACTTCCACTCTCTTTCCTCTCATATCTGCCTCAAGTAATATGCATCTTCATAACATAGGTAATAATTTAATTGTCCTGACAAACAGAACAGAAAAGGAAATATTTATTCTTACTACCACTTGACATTGAGTCTGTTCTAACTCATGGTCACCCTACGTGTGTCATAGTGGAGCTGTGCTCCATGGTTTTTGATGATTGATTGTTTTGGAAAGTGGATTGCCAGAACTTTCTTCCTAGGTGCCTCTGAGTGAGCTTGAACCTCCAACCATCTGATTAGCAACCGAGTATGTTAACAGTATCCACAACCCAGGGACTCTTTCTTATTAGTAAGGGAAAAATGGACCACAAAGCAAAATTGAAGCTCTAAACCCTTGGTTCTCCAACTTGACTCCATAATGAATTATCTGTGGAGCTTTAAGAATTGATACCTGATCTCATTCCCAGAGATTCTGATTTAAGTGACATAGTGTGTAGCCTGGGCATGAGAGTGTTTTAGTCCCTCCTGGTGATTATCTTGTTGTTGTTAGGTGCCGTCAAGTCAGCTCCAACTCATAGGGACCCTGTGTACAGTAAAATGAAACACTGCCCGTCCTGCACCATCCTAACAATCTTTGCTATGCTTAAACCCATTGTTGCAGTCACTGTGTCTATCTATCTCAATTAAGGTCTTCTCCTTCTTCTTTGACCCTCTACTTTGCCAAGCATGATATTCTTCTCCAGGCAATGGTTTGACAACATGACCAAAATAAGTGAGATGAAGCCTAGATATTCTTGCTTCCAAGGAGCATTACAGCTATACTTCTTCCATGACAGATTTGTTCATTTTCTGTAGTCAATGGTATTTTCAGTATTTGCCAATACCACAATTCAAAAGCATCAGCATTTTTTTGGTATTATTCATTATCCAGCTTTCACATGCATGTGAGGTGACTGAAAATGCCATGGCTTGGGTTAGACACACCTTAGTCTTCAAACTGACATCTTTGCTCCATAACATTTTAAAGAGCTCTTTTGAAGCAGATCTGCCCAGTGCAATAGGACATCTGATTTTCTAACTGCTGCTTCCATGGATGTTGACTGTGGATCCAAGTAAAATGAAATCCCTGACAACTTCAATCTGTTCTCCATTTGTCATGATGTTGCTTCTTGGTCCAGTTGTGAGGATTTTTGATTTCTTTATGTTGAGGTGTAATCCATACTGAAGACTGTCATCTTTGATCTTGATCAGTAAGTGCTTCAAGTCATCTTCACTTTCAGCAAGCAAGATTGTGTCATCTGCATATCACAGGTTATTAATTGTTCCTGTTTCAATACTGATGCTGCGTTCTTCATATAGTCCAGCTTCTTGTATTATTTCCTCAGCATACAGATTGAATAAGGATGGTGAAAGATACAACCATGACGTAGAGCTTTCCTGATTTTAAACCATGTGGTATCCCCTTGTTCTGTTCAAATGACAGGCTATGTACAGGTTCCTTATGAGCACAATTAAGTGTTCTGGAATTCCCATTCTTCACAATTTTATCCATAATTTATTACTATCCACACAGTTAAATGCTTTTGCATAGTCAATAAAACACTGGTAAACATCTTTCTGGTGTTTTTTGCTTTCAGCTAAGATCCATCTGACATCAACAATGATATCTGTCATTCTATGTCCTCTTCTGAATCCAGCTTGAATTTCTGGTGGTTCCTTGTCAATATACTGCTGCAACCACTTTTGAATGATCTTCAGCGAGATTTTACTGCATGTGATATTAATGGTATTGTTTAATAATCTCCATATTATATGGGATTATCTTTCCTTGGAATGGACCCAAATACAGATTTCTTCCAGTTGGTTGGCCAGGTAGCTGTCTTCTAAATTTCTTGGCATAAATGAGTAATTGCCTCCAGTTCTGCACTTGTTTGCTGAAACATCTCAATTCTATCAATTCACAGAGCCTTGTTTTAGGCCAATTCCTTCAAGGCAGCTTGGACTTCTTCCTTCAATACCACAGCTTCTTGATAATATACTGCCTCCTGAAATAGTTGGACATTGGCCCATTCTTTTTGGTACAGCGACTCTGTGTATTCCTTCCATCTTCTTTTGATGCTTCATGCATCATTCAGTATTTTGCCCTGAGAATCCTTCAATACTGCAGCTTCAGGCTTGAATTTTTTCTCCAGTTATTTTCACTTAAGAAATGCCAAGCATGTTCTTCCTTTTTGGTTTCCTAACTCCAGGTCTTTGCACATTTCATTATAATAGTTTACTTTGTCTTCTTGAACTGCCCTTTGAAATCATGCCCCATCAGCAAATGAAGGTCCCAAAAGCTTTACTCCATCGACGTCATTAAGGTCAACTCTACTTCGAGGAGAGAGCCCTTCGCTAGTCATATTTCAAATGCTTCCCACCCTGAGGGGCTCACTTTCCAGCACTATATTGGACAATGTTTCATGGCTATTCATAAAGTATTCCAGTAATATATCAGTCAGTGTTCCAATGCTATTCATAAGGTTTTCGGTGAACAGCTTTTTCAGAAATGGATGGCCCCGTCCTTCTTCCCAGTGTGTCTTTGTCTTGAATCTTCACGGACCTGTCCACCATATGTGACCCTGCTGGTATTTGAAATTCTGGAGTCATAGACCCCAGTCTCACAGCAATATGCAAGCCACCACAGTACAACAAACTGACAGATGAGTGGTGGCTGAGGATTACAGTGCAAGCAAAATTTGGATATGATAAATTTGAGGGTTGCTGAGAGATGTAAATGGATAATGTACTCCACTGTTAACCAAAGCTCGGAGGTCCAACTTGTTATTTTTTATCTCCAAACAATTGATACTTTCAAATTCTTTCTAGACAAGGACTTGATAAATATGACTTTCATGACTTATTATTTAGTTTTCCTTGGTACAATCAACCTAAAGACAGTAATCATGCTGCTGAAGAAAAAAATATATTTCTTATGCTTATTTTTGGCTCCTAAAGCACAGTGCTTGGCATGTAATAGACTATATAATATTTTTTAATTAAATGTGGTCTGATTTGCTGAGATTTACCTCTAGTTCATGGATGAATCTAAGGTTAAGACTTGGAGGAGATATTATGAGGTGGGATATGAGTATTGATTCTGCTCAAACAAGAAAACTAATAGTTGCATTTATTTTAGTAATCTTAATCTTACTTCACACACTGAACAACCTCAAATCTTATCAATTTGTATTCAGGAGAAGACTCCAATAAGAACTTCAAAGACTTCTGCATGTATTTTCAACAATTAGCCTGTGTTCATAATTACCTAATGGTCTTTAGTATGTTCATGGAATAATAACAACAGTGATAAATAATAGATAACATTTGCATGGGGTTACAAAGTTGACAAAGCCGAGACCTCTCTCCAGCAATTGACATTCTTATCACTGCTTTCTCCTTGGCGCTGTTCCCTTGGCTTACAACACAGTGCACTGCATCTTTGTGGATCTCCTTCCTGACTTAACTCTGTCTCCTTTAATTAGATTTTCCTCCTGCTCTCAAATGTAATTATTATTCAAGGAATCTTAAGGAACAGTTGACTAGGAATAAGAAAATAAGAATTCTAGCCTTGGAATAGTAATTTTAAAATGCTCTGGTAGCGTAGTGCCTAAGGCAGTTGACTGCTAACCAGAAGGCTGGTGGTTCAAACCCACTAGACACTCCTCAGAAGGAAGGTTGGGCAATCTATTTCCATAGTGATAATGCCTCGGCAACCCAAGGAGGGGTCACTATGAGTCAGGTCCAACTCCACAGTACGTAACAACAACAACAACATAGTAAATGTTATTAAACATCTCAAGCCTCAGTTAATTCAGTTATAAAATGGACACTTCTATATTCTGTTAATTGGGAAGGCTTCTCTCACCATCAATTGAGATAATGTATGTTCAGTATTCTTAATTTTTATAAAATTACAGTAGAAATTTAAGGTACTTCAATGACTATAATTTTTGTGTAGGGTCACTGAAGTCATCTACTTCCGTAGCTCCATCTCTCATGTACATGTTGATGACTCCCAAATTTGAACTTTTTTTTTTTTCTGTTTTGATTAAAAGGTCAATTTTTTTTTTTTATTTTCAACATTGGCATGTAAGTATTCATCAGTGCCTTAAATTTAATATGTTAAGAGGCTAGTTTTAACAGTCAAAGTGTGTGAAGGTGGACAGATATGAACTTAATGTGGCTAATCTAATATGGGTCATGCTCCCCTGAGCACAGATCTACAATATTTAAGATATTAAAGTACCAAATTTAATTTCAAAGTGCATCATGATCTATCTCTATCTCTACTGCATTACATATGATATGGATCAAAATGTTCAAAATCAATTGTGAATATATCATTCAAAAGCACTTGTGAATATATCACTAATTATTCATAAGTATTGAATGGAAAATTGAACTCAGAGGATAGACTGTGTTAATTTTAAAAAAGAGAGCCTTTACAGTAAATAAGCAAATTATAAAAATATGATTACTGAAAATTCAATATTTAGATTTTTTAACTATGAATAGCATCTAGAAAAGAAAAAAAAAAAACTTGGTCTGCTAAGAGAAACCAAATGTTATATTTTTTGAGTTGCCTTTTTGAAAATGCAGTTGTTCAGGAGAAATGAAACTCCTGAAAAGAAGAGGTAATCTTTTTTATTTTTTTCCATTACTGATTTAAAAAAAAAAAGAAGAAAAAAAAACACCTTTTTGTTGTGATTTGGATGAATGGTTACAAAGCAAATTCATTTTCCATATAGCAGTTCACATACACTTGTCTCATTACATTGACTGCAGTTTCCCACAGTGCAACAGCTCTCTTCCCATTTCCTTCCCATAGTTACCTCTTTCCTGTGTCCTTCCCTCCCCTGCATTCCTGCCCACTGAGCTGTTTCCCTGTGCAAACACTTGCAATCTTTTAAGATTCCAGTCACTACTCACCAAATTAAGATGTGGAACATTGTTTTTGTGTAGTGAGTTATGCCAATTGAGCTTGATGTGCCCTTCAACCATGGTCCCAAGCCACAGGTCCAACTATTCACTCCTTCTCGGTAGCTGGCTGTGGCCAAAAAATGTGCCTTTCTATTCTCCCATGATTCATCTCTCTGAGGAGTTTATCTTCCTAATGTAAATGTTCAGCTCATATGCCTGTCTTTTGTTTGGCTGGAAGCCACAAGAGTGGGTTTAACTCCAGACGTGAAGGGCAGGTTCTGTCAGACAAGCAAACCTGGCCCCACCTTTTTTTTTTTTTTCACAATTTTGAGTTTTGTTCCACATTGTTTTCCCACTCTAACCAGGATACCATACATAGATCCCCCTCCGAGTGGTTGACAGTGGTGGCAGGGCACCATCTAGTTCTTCTGGTCTCATAGTTGCATAGGCTGAGGATCGCATGGTGTACCAGTCCATTGGACTGATTGTTTCCATGTGTCTTTGTTTTTCTTAATTCTTATTTGCTCTGGAAAAGGAAAGACCCGCCCTTGCGTCTACATGGCCACTTGCAATCTTTTAAGATTCCAGTCACTACTCACCAAATTAAGATGTGGAAAAATGTTTTTGTGTAGTGAGTTATGCCAATTGAGCTTGATGTGCCCTTCAACCATGGTCCCAAGCCCACAGGTCCAACTATTCACTCCTTCTCGGTAGCTGGCTGTGGCCAAAAAATGACTACAACCTTGTCCCTTGTCAGCTGTACTATATACCTAGAAATTCTTACAGAGCATACAAACACACTTGTAGAAACACAGTCTGCCAACCCTCTACATGGTTATAGGCACAGTTTCCCCTGCATAGACGTATCTAATTGCTCAGCCTGTCCACCCATCTATCCACCTGTAGATTAGTGTTTGCCATCACTGACAACACAGTAGTGTAGGTTAAAAGAGTTTGTCTTTGTTGTCTGTACCTCCCATGTACCTCTCTGTCTTCCTCTGTCAATGCCACCATGTTGATCACTAACATTTGCTACATTGCCCTCTCCTTCACCCAAATCAATAAGAATAGGTCATCTTTCCTGAGTGTTGATTATCAAGAGATTATTTTGGCAATTAGTTATGTAATGGGAAGAAATGGAAACCTTAGAAAAAGACATTTCTTTATTTTGGGTTTATAATAACTAAGCTAGGGAATGGTAGCTTCTAGTCCAATAAATGGTTTTTAAGAACTTGAGAACTTTAATTTTAAAAATTCATGTAATTTTAACACTGTATTTATAATAATAGAACTTCAGATTAAGCAAAGGAAAAATAAAGATAACTTTATTTGTGGCACAAATAGCCTATTGTTTTATTTATTTACTTAAAAATTTTTGTTGAAATATAATATACTTAATGTAAAGTGCACAAAACACACCTGTGCAGCTCACTGAATTTTCACAAAGTATACACATTTGTAACTACCACTCATAAAAAAAATAAAGCATTACAAGTATTCTAGAAATTCTTCCCATATTGCATTCCTCCTGCCAAGAGATAACCAATAAAATCCTGACAAAATACCATAGATTAGTTTTGTCTGTTTTGAATTTATATTAATGGAATCATCCATTATCTAAACTTCTGTGTCTGGCTTGCTTTTTTCATTTTTATTATTTGGGTGAAATTCATCAATTCAATTTTTTTTTTTTTTTTTGCTTTACAAGCACAATTTACCTTTTCAACTATAGAGGAAACGTTTCCTTGCTTCAATTGAGGCTATTATGAATAAAGCTGTAATGAAGATTTTTATGCCTAGGAGTAGATTTGGTTCATCATAGGTTATATATTTATTCAGTTTTAGTAAATATTAACCCCACTTCCAACTAGTGGATTCCAACTCATAGTGGCCCCATAGGGTTTCCAAGGCTATAAATACTTATAGAAGCAGACTATGTCATCTTTCTTCTGAGGAGCAGCTGTGAGTTCAAACTATTGACATTTTGGTTAACAGCCAAATGCCTTACCACAGCACCACCAGAGATCTTTATTAAATGCTTAATAGTTTGCAAAAGTAAGTTTACCAGTTATACTTCTGGTATAAGAAAGTTCCAGTTGTTCCACATTTTTTACTAACACTTGGGTATTTATAGTCCTTTTAATTTTATTGATTTGATTAATTGTATAATGTCATCATGTTGTGATTTTAAATTGTACTTTCCTGATGACTAGTGATATCAGAGGAGCTCTGGTAACATAATGCCTAAGACATTTGACTGCTAAGCAGAAGTCTGATGGTTCAAGCCCATCAGCCACTCCTCAGAATGAAGGTTGGACAATCTACTTCTGTAGAGATACCACCTTGGAAACCCAAAGAGGGGTCATTATATGTTGAATTGACTCCTTTTTGTATGCTTATGTCTACTTGGATTTTGCTGCCTGATGTTCCTCCTCAAATATTTTGATTACTTTATTGCACTGTCTGCTTTTTTAGGGAATATAACATATAGGCGTCCTTAGACAGTAAAAAAAATTAATGCACTCACTGGTAACTAAAATATTGGAGGTTCAAGTCCAAACAGAGGTGCTCTGGAAGAAAGACCTGGCTATCTACTTCTGAAAATCAGCCACTGAAAACCTTATGGAGCATAGTTCAACTCTAACACACATGGGATTATCATTAGTCACAATCAACTGAAAATACGTGGAATTATATTATTTCATGTTAAATAAATCATTGCCTGTCTCAAGGTTAGGAGCTCTGGTGGCATAGTGCCTAAGGCATTTGACTGCTAAGCAGAAGGCTGGTGGGTCAAACCCACCGGCCACTCCTCAGAAGGAAGGTTGAGCAATCTACTTCCATAGTGATACCATCTCGGTATCACCCAAGGAGGGGTTGCTATGAGTTGGATCTGAATGGACAGCAATGAGTGTAGGTAGAGTACGCCCAAGGTTAGGAAGTTGTTCTCCTATGTTATCTTCTAGCAGGTTTACTGTTTTACATTTAAATCTATAAGCTACTGGAACTGATAATAGATTAATGTATTTTAATGATGTCCTGCTACTTTGCTGTTGAGCCCTCAAAATGTGGATTTAGGAAAAGCCAAGTAGAAGTCATCTTATACCTAGGAAAATAGTAAACCAAAAGTAATACTGTGTTCCTGGAGAGATTGCAAAGTTTAGAGCAACCATCATGACTTGGAGGATGCCAAGGTAGTGATTCCCAGCACATCCTCATTCAACTTACCTATTTGGCTTGTGGAAAAACCTCCTGGATCTTGGGGAATGACAGAGGATTATTGTAAACTTAACCAGGTGGTGATTCCAATTGTGTCAGGTGTTCCAGTTGTGGTTTTATTGCTTTAACAAATTAATACATCTTCTGGTACCTGGTATGCAGTTATTGATCTGGCCAATGCCTTTTTCTCTGTATCTGTTTTAATGGATCACAGAAGCATTTTATCCTCAGTTGGCAAGGCTAGTAATATACTTTCACTCTACCCCAGGGATATATCAACTCTCCAGCCCTATGGCATAATTTCATCTACAGGGTCCTTGATCACTTTTCCCTTCTGTAAAAGATGATATGACCTATTATATCATTTGCACTTAATAAGTAGCAAGTATCAATGACTCTAAACTTTTTGGTAAGATAGTTGCATGCTAATCCACTAAAGCCACTTCTATCCAGTGGATTCCAAGTCATAAAGACTGTATAGGACAGAGTAGAACTGCCTCATAAGCTTTCCAAGGCTTCTTTACAGAAGCAGACTGCCTTATGTTTCTCCTACAGAGTGGCTAGTGAGTTCAAACTGACAACTTTTTGGTAAACAGTTGAATGTTTCAACCACTATGTCACCAGAGCTCCTTATTTGCATGCTAGAGGATTTAATATATCAAAAATTCAGTAGCCTCAGGAGATCCTGGACAGTGGGAGAATAATGTGGAACAAAACTCAAAAATCATTAA
>NW_006921642.1:6621911-6631818 GCF_000298275.1 Orycteropus afer afer
TTCCGTAGTGATACTGCCTCGGAAACCCAAGGAGGGGTCGCTATGAGTCGGGGCCAACTCGACGGCACATAACAACAACAACAACAACTCTCTCCTTTATATCAAATGATTCAAAAAGCTAATATTTTTGAGGAGGGCTTAGACTTGGGCCATATAGTCCAGCTGATTCAATGGCACTTGAAGTATTAGTGGCAGATTGAGATGCTATTTGGAGTTTTCAACAGGCCCCTATTTGTGAATCATAGTACAGACCCTTAGGATTTTGGAGCAAAGCTTGGCCATCCTCTGAAGATAATTACTCTTCGTTTGAGAAAGAGTTTTAGCTTGTTACTGGGTCTTCTTAGTACAAGGAGTTCTGGTGGCATAGAGTGTAAGGCATTTGGTAGCTAACCAGAAGATCAGAAGTTCAAACTCACCAGCTGCTCCTTGGGAGGAAGATGAGGCAATCTGCTTCTGTAAAGATTTCTAACTAACTTACTTACTGACAACGAGTCAGATCTGACTCATAGCAACCCCTCCTTGGGTTTCCGAGGTGGTATCACTAGGGAAGTAGATTCCCCAATCTTCCTTCCGAGGAGTGGCTGGTGGGTTTGAACCGCCAGCCTTCTGGTTAGCAGTCAAATACCTTAGGTACTACATAACCAGAACTACTCTGTGAAGATTTACAGCCTTGAAAATCCAGGACTCACTATGAGTCAGAATCAACTCAATGGCAGTGAGTTATTTTGGTTTGTGCCTTAGTAGAGTGGTTAACCATGAGACACAAAGTCACTATACAGCCTGAGCTGTATACCCATAAATTGGGTATTTGTGGTACTGACCCACAAAATCATAATATGAACATGCACAGAGGCATTCTGTTATGAAATGAAAGTGGGATATATAAGATTGGGTTTGAGCAGGACATGAAGGCATAAGTAAGTTTCATGAGGAAGTGGCCCATATGCTTATAGTTTCCACTTCTATCACTTTATCTTCTTTCTCTCAGTCTGCAACTATGGCCTCATGGGGAGTTCCTTATGATCAGTTGACTGAGAAAGAGAAAACTTGGGGTTGATTTACAGATGGTTGTGTGATATTCAGTCACCACTTGAAAGTGGATAATGGCAGCACTGCAGACCCTTTCTGAGACCTCCTCACTTGCAAATTCTGTACTTCATGTCCCCATAACCCTGTGCTCTGTGGGTCTAGAGGTCTCAGTTCCAAAATTAGAATGCTTTCTCACACTAGTGGGCACAAAACTGATTGCACAGAATGAAGAGGCTATAATAGGTATGCCAATCTATGAACAAGAGCTGAGTGTCTTTGGGTAGGAGGCTTACTGGTGGACTGAGGTGCCTCCAGACACTTGACAGAGCTAGTTCACCAACCCACTGAGTCAGAGAGATATGAGTATCTTCAGGTCAAGGTTTACTGGCAAAGTAAGCTACCTCTGGGCACTTATTGACAAAGCTAAAGAGCTTTGTAACACTTTCCTGAACAAGGCAGAAAACAGACTGAAGGAACAAGGGGCCAAAGCCCAGAGAGAGGCTTGCCTACAGGCATGGCTGAAAGCAAGCTGTACTGGTAGAAGTATCTTGAGTCATTCCTGATCCTAAATTGTAACCTGTTGCTTCCCTAATAAACTCTGTAACTGTGAATATAACTAACTGATCCTCACTTATTGACCATCTCCTTATCTGACATTTCACTTTTACAACAATAGTAAGAAATCTACTCTCTTGTATTTTGCATCAATATGAGTTTCCTCCCTGTATCCAGTTGCTAGCCCCACAGAGCCACCTGTATCTGTCAAGTTTGCAGCTGAAGCAATTAGCTCTCTAAAAGGCCTCTTTGCCAGTCCCATCCTTATCTCTGGGGCCACCATTGCAGCTCCTCATAGGAACGAAGTGACTGAGGTGGATTCTGAGGGAGCCATGAGTGACCAGAGGGGAACAGGAGAATGTGGGGGCAGGGAAGTTGCTGCTGCTGCTCACCCTTTACTCAAAGACCCTAGAAGAACCAAGTCATGCAGTTGGAAAGGCACTGGGGTCATTCAGAGCCTGGGAATTGCAACAGAAGCTAGCCATCCCCTCCTCCACAGCCCAGGCTGCTGAGTTCCTCTTCTGAGCAGCTATTAGTCTTCAAGATTTCAGCTTTGGATTCCAAGCCCTCCAAGACCAATAGCACATCACTCATTTCCACATTGTTCTCTGGTCATGCAGGTGGTTAGGACCACAGAGAGGTTGGCTGCAGAGAGCATGGGCGTGGACAGCAACACTTGTTGACCATCTTGACCCTTGGCCCCACTGTTTGCCCAATCCCCAGAGCCACCAGTTGTGCTTCTAGTCCATCTACCAGGCCCCAAGTCCACTCCAGCGCCAGCCCCAATGTCAAGGCTGTGGGGTCAAAAGCACAGCAGTGTTGGGGACACAGTAGTTCTGAGGCTCTGGGCTTCGGGGCTGCTTCTGTATCTTCCTCCTCCCCATAAAACATTGATTTTACCTAAAAACCTGACCTTTGGAACCTAAACATGTTGATAAGTGAGGAGTGGTTGTGTTGTCTGTGAGTTCTTTGTGGCCACTGCAGTGAATTATCAAACCCACAGAAGTAGAGAGTGCTGTGGGAGGGATGGCAGCTATCAGAACTAGGAAAAAGGTTGGAGAGAGAAGGTATGTCTGAACTCGACTTTATAGGAATCTGCTGTAGGCTGATGCAGATGGTGATCTTCTCTCCTCCATGTGCAGTTTGGGGAGGTCAGACTTCTCATCACACTATTTTTACATGTTGGAAAATTAAATATAAGCAGCTTTGGTTTTATTTTAGAGAGACAATCTTTAGGTAAAGAAAAGAATTTTATAGCACAACATAAATAAGAAGGAAGAGTACCAGGTAACAAGCAAGTATTTCAGGATTCATTGAGTATATCTCAAACTCAGAATTTAACATCCAATTTTACCTTTTCACCTGATATATTTAAGCGGAGAAAGAATCGTTACATAATGTGAAATTAATGCATTTAACATGCACTTGAATTTTGATTGTGCTAAATATTTATTCTCTAGTTTTAGGGAATTTATCAAAGTAAATTATTATTTGAGCAATTAATCTTTTCCTTTTGTTAAGACAATATTTTAGCTAATCCATTTTAAAACTGTCCGTGAAAGGTAAACTCTCACGAATATTAGACATTGTAACAAGCTATTTGTTCCATCAATTACATTGTTTTTCATTGTCCTTTAGATGCAGCCTTTCATATTTCATTCCATGATCTGTGAATAAGGAAATGACAACCATAAAATTATTCAAATAACATGAAATTTTAGCTTAGAATTAAAATTTGAGATGAAAAGAATACTTTTCTATTTATCACCACAAGCACCTAAATATGGTGACTTTGGAGATGGTTAAAAAAATACAAAACCAAAAAACACCAAACTCATTGCCATCAAGTCATCTCCGACTCATAGCAACTGCCACTGGTTTCCCAGGCTGTAAGTCTTCATGGAAGTAGATCATCAGGTCTTCCTTCCTTGGAGCAACTGGTGGTTTGAACCACTGACCTTTGGGTTAGTAGTCAAGTGTCTTATCCACTACACCACCAGAGCGCCTTAAAAAAACAAGTACATATTTAAAATATGTTTATTTCCAGTCATTTAGAAATAATGTAAATATTAATACAAATCATTCTAACTGTCCAAATGAACTTGATTAGAGCAAGACTGTAAATGATAACTCACCTTGTTGAAAGGGAACTATAAGCACATTTGATTAAATTTAGGGTCTTTGGCTGCAAATTTAAGGAATGTATTTATATTGTGTCCTTATTCTGGATTTAAGAACCCATCAGCCACTCCTTGGAAGGAAGACTGGGGAATCTACTTCAGTAGAGATACTGCCTCGGAAACCCAAGGAGGGGTTGCTATGAGTCGGATATTAGAGCAGGAACATTGTACAATGTATAAGTTTAATTATTTTAAGCTTTTAATACTGTAATGTTAGTGTCCTCAAACTTTGCCAGGCAGTAGGTTAAAATGAACTCCAATGGTGTTTATGCACAAATTTCAGGAGTTCATAACTCCATACTGTCTAAATAGGACCTCTAATTACCAGACTTTTGGGGGAATCCCCAGGAGGCATTTTTACCTGAACTAAGAAACAAATTCTTTCTCCTGTTGTTTGCAAAGGTCTTCCCAACATGGCTGCACCAGTGCGAGGTTCCAGTGACCTCAGCTGGCTCTGTGGCCACCCTGGCTTCATCTGCTGATTTTTAGCTGGGGAGCCATAATTCTGCCAGGCAAACCGCATGCTGGCACTGCTTCAAACTCATGACCTCGAGTGCATCAGAGACTGCCCTGCAACTTCAGTGAAAAAAACTGCAAGTTGAAGAAAAGAAAACTTCTTCTTTCCTGATATATTTCAGAATTTAGAGATTTTTTTTCCCCCCTCTCTCTCAAACATGGAGCCCTCTTTTCCAAGCATGGAGCTCTCTTTCCCTTACAGGGAACTTAACAGGGATGTATTGAAGTTATGGCTTATGAATCAGGATTCTAATTCCCCACTAACAACAGAAGCATTTTTAAACTAGGCCAATATACTTTTGTTTGACAACTTCTGTTTGAGATTTTTCATAGGATAGATTTTACTCTTCCTTCTGGTCTCTAGCACTTCATACACACACACACACACACACACTCATACTCACATACATTACGATATTGGTATGTAATAAGTGCTCCTTTTATTTGTTTAAGAACTCCTCACAGAACTGGATAATATCATTTGACCTATGTGAATCCATGGAGACATTGAGAGTTATGTTCTGTTTCTCATTTTACTTATATTTTGTGCATAGTGCACAAACATGTGGCTATAATCGATTCAACACTCATTAAATCTGCTCTATGTTGTCATTTGTTAAATAATTTAATAAGTCATTATTAAAATATAAAAATAAGCCCAATTATTTAAGTGGGAAATTAGACAATAAATGGGTTCAAGTCACGATTAGATTGCATTATATCTGCCAGGCTGGACCTGCCTTCACATTTTTGATCAGTTATTCTGACAGTCATTTCCTTTCTCTGTAAGTTCTGATTTCTTTTTATTTTCTTTCTTCCGTCTTGTGAAATACATTTTCTGAAATATAGTGACACATCTCAGAAACCCAAGGAAGGGGGGGGTCACTATGAGTCAGATACAAAGATAAAGTTGCCCCTCCTTTTAATACTCTAAAGTCAGATATTCTCCTCCATAATTTGAGAGAAAGAAGGAACTTCAGTGATAGACCTCATTTCAGTTATCCTTTGGTCAGTTCCGACTCATGGCAACCCCACTGTGCTTCAGAAGGGAACTGCTCCATAGGGCTTTCAATGGTTGTGATCTCTCAGAAGTGCATCATTAGGTCTTTCTTGTAAGACACATCTACATGGATTCCACCTGTTGAACTTTCTGTTGAGGGATATCTTAAATATCTACTGCTGCTATAACAGAAATACCACAAGTGAATGGCTTTAACAAACATAAATTTATTCTCTTACAGTTTAGAAGGCTAGAAGTCTGAATTCAGAGTGCGGGCTATAGGAGGAGGATTTCTCTCTGCGTATCTCTTGTTCCTAGGAGGATCCCAGTGCAGGGTCCTAGGATGTGCTCTGATCCTCACTTTTCCTTCTTGGTGGTAGTAGCTCTCCCACTCCACACCTCTGCTTGATTCTCTCTCCTTTTATATCTTGTAAAATTTTTTAAAGCAATGCAGGCCACAGTCTGAAGAAATTCACCTTATAAGAATCAAGGCTGTTAAAAGATAAGAATATTGTGTCTCACCTTAATCCTCTTACAACTGATTGGCTTACCACATCAGATCACCTTACAATACATAACTGCCAAATCATGCCAAATGACATACGTCATTACATAACTGCCAAATCATGCCAAATGACATAACTAGGAATCATGGTCCAGCCAGGTTGACTCATATTTTTCTGGGATACAGTTCAATCCAAGACAACAGCGGAGCATTTAACTGTTTGCACCATCTAAAGACTCTAATGAAACTCAGGGGTTATACTAATTATATGAAATCTCATTGATTTTATTTGTAATGTTGAGAAAAAATGTTTTTCCATTATCAAAATGGTTATTCAATTAATCAGTAAACTTTATTTCACTTGCTATGTCCTCCACGGGAGCTCTGGTGGCATAGGGCTTAAGACACTTGACTACTAGCCAGAAGGCTGGTGGTTCAAACCCACCAGCCACTCCTCGGAAGGAAGGTTGTGCAATCTACTTCCGTAGTGATATTGCCTTGGAAAACCAAGGAGGGATCACTATGGGTCAGGTCTGACTAGATGATATATAACAACAACAACATGTCCTCAACACTGGTGGTAAAAGAATGAAAATGATATGATCCTTTCGCCCACAGAGCCTACCATTTAATGAGTGAGTACAGAATGGAACTGCCCTTAAGGTTTGCAAGGCTATAAATCTTTAAGGAAGCAAGCTGCCACGTCTTTCTCCTGTGGAGCGACTGGTGGGTTCTCAGTGCCAATCTTTTGATTAGCAGAAGAATACTTTAACCATGATGCCATTGTTGTTGTTGTTGTTGTTATGTGCCGTGGAGTCGGACCCGACTCATAGCGACCCCTCATTGGGTTTCCAGGGCAGCATCACTGTGGAAGTAGATTGCCCCATCTTCCTTCTGAGGAGTGGCTGGTGGATTTGAACCGCCAGCCTTCTGGTTAGCACTTAGCACTGTTGTTAATTGTTTTTCAGCCCCTGAAAGGACCTTTACTCCTGTCAAGCCTACAAGGCTGCCAGACTTTGACTTATTTCTTAGTAAATATTTGTTAATATTATGAAATTTAGATGGCACCTTAAACCAATTCATAATCAATTTAAAGTGAAGTACTTTGTCTTAAACATTCCCTCAATGTAGCTAAAACCAAGTATTTGAAATAAGAGCTTTAATGAAATACTTGTTTCTTGGGCAATGCTAGCTCTCAATTCTCCATCTTTGCCATCGTGCCTTAGCCCAATGGTTCTTTAAATACCCTATTCTACTTTCATATATTTTTGGTTTCACTGATGAATATTCATTAGTATTCCCTTTAAAATATTATTTCCACAAAAATAAACTATGAGAAAATTTATCTGTAACTAATTTTAATAGCATTAAGTTAATGTATATTCTTTTGATACATTCAAAGAAAATTAAATGGTAAGCACTGAAATGGATTAGAAAAGAATATTAATTTGGATGCATTACAAGTACTCTTTTGGCAATGGTACTTGGCATAGTAAATACAGTTTTTCGGGGATTACTGTCAGTTTGATATTATGTAATTTAGTTTGTTTTTTTATAAAGTTGTATCTTACTAAATTAGATAAAAAAAGATATGTAAAATTGTAAACGAGTCCAAATTGGCAGTGGTTTGGTTGAAAAATGATGTTTCTTTAGTTCTTTAACTTCGTGAATTTTAAAGAATTTCAGTCAAGATTTGTTTCAGAATTTATATTGCCAATTCAAATTAACAGTTTGTAAAAGAGCTGAGAAAATCAGTACATTCTGTGAGTACTTTTAAGAAACTTAAAAACGTTGTTTTGTTTGTTTGTTTGTTAAATTAGATTTAGACAGATAAAGGTGATTTTCATTCCTAAAGGGTTTGGTTTGAAAATAAATTAGTATTTTTTATTTAAAGATATTAATAATTTAGTTCAAAATCAAAGTTATCCAATGCTTCTATTTGAAGCCAAAAGATTATTGTTGTTTTCCTCTTCCTCCTCTCTTTTCTTATTTGGGAAAGGCTTTAAGCAATAGAAAGCATATGAGCCTTGAGAGCGTTTAAGAAAGAACTCTGGAGATCTCTCACAAAGAGAAGGAAGATGGATGGCTTGTTTTGGGAAGAAGGACACTGGCCAGAGGAGACCCGTGAGAGACTCACCTTACAGAGGTGGGAGAATCTGAGATATCTTTGTCAAGAAATAGGACTGGGATGACAACAATCAAGGTTCTAGCACATTAGAAGCAAAGTTAACAGGCCTGTTCCGAACATTCCTAGTAACATTTTATGAAACCTTTATTCTATGCCCCACACTGTGTACTTTTGTTTCTTTTTAATCTTCCCCATAACTATGAATTTGGTATTCTACTCACACTCTGAAGTTAAAGGAGATACGTGTCTGAGGACCACTATAAATAAACAGTAAAAGCTTGGACAGTACAAATAGAAAGTTTGAGGTTTGAATTTTGAACCCTTTTTTTTGATTTCCACATCATTAAAAATAAGCTCATATGACTGTCGCGAGGAAGGGGGAGGGGAGCTGTTGCATTGTGGTGAATTGTAGTCAATGGCATGAGACAAAGTGTATGTGAACTGCTGCATGGAAAGTGAATTTGCTCTGTAAATTTTCACCCAAATCACACACACACATACACACAAATAACTTCATAACATTGTTGAGGATTATATGAGCTAGAACATGGAAAGTGCTTAGAAAATACCTGGCACATGTCAGACTCTGGATAAATATTGATGAAACTAATAAACTTTAAAACAAGTTTTACCTCTTATTTACTTATTTTACTATTATTACCATAACTATTTATTAAGTATCTTCTCCAAGTCTCACAGCTAGAATGTGATAAAGATCTCTGTTTAAATTTTAGATCCCACATCTAGTAACTGTGTGATCATGCAAGATTATTTAACATTAAGTCTCAATTTGCTTTAAAGAATGAGAAAAGCAATCCTATCCCTTCAAAGATTAAAGGGGTTAAATAAATAATGAATGTTGAAAGCAAAAGACACTGCCTACCCACCAGCCACTCCTCGGAAGGAAGGTTGGACAATCTACTTCCATAGTGATACTTCCTTGGCAACCCAAGGAGGGGTCGATATGAGTCAGGTCTGACTCGATGGCACATAACAACAACAAAAAGTTTCCAATAAATTCTCAGTATCTGTAGTATCTAAAGCATGCATTTTCTCCTTTCCTTCCCTACAATCCTTAACTTAGCAGCTCCCCAATGGTGGTAAGAATGGCAGAAGTACTGTGGGGTAGCGAGGCAATGCAAATGAGCAGTCCTCAGCAGTCATGGTGGCGATATTTTTCAAAATACCCTACTAAGCTCCCCGCACAGTAAAAGAAAGCAACACAAATCCTTTTGGAATCTAGGTAGAAGTGAAACTAAAATGGTCTGAAACAAGCTTGAAATTTCTTGAAACCCATTTGTCTTTCTCTTTGAATGCAAAATTTGCTTTCTACACCATAAAATCATTATGCTTTTCTTAATATAAAATGATAAGTTTGTTTTCTCCAAGTTGTTAGATAAAATTGCTTATCCAAGATGACGCTATTTCCTGGGTTGTGTTTTTGTTTTCTTTACTCCAGAAGAGAAGTGGTTTCTCAAAATATCCTTGGATGTATCTTAAAAATATACATTCCTAGGCACCACTCCTCGGAAGGAAGGTTGGGCAATCCTATTTCCGTAGTGATACTGCCTCGGAAACCCAAGGAGGGGTCGCTATGAGTCGGGGCCGACTCGACGGCACATAACAACAACAACAACAACAGGCACCACTCCAGCATTTCTGATGACCAGACCCAGGAATTTGCATTTTTAGCAAAGGTCCAAGGTAATAATGCCTAATGAAATATCAGTCCAACCACCAAGACTCAATTAATTACCCCTGGATTAATGAATTTAAATCTTTTCTGCCTGAAGCATTTTGGGTCCTGGAGACAGGCAAACCTAGCCATTGTGATGGAGATAAAGTCAAGTTACAGAAAGTGAGAAGTAGGGAAATGAGGCCAGAGGCTCTCCCAAAGTTTCCTATAATCTTTGGTGTAAGGTAGAATAGGGAGCTCTGGTAGCATAGTGCCTAAGACACTTGACTGCTAACCAGAAGGCTGACGGTTCAAACCC
>NW_006921642.1:6634813-6654116 GCF_000298275.1 Orycteropus afer afer
ACTCACATCAACATGTCACCATGGTAGGACAAACCGACAGACAAGTTTGCCTCCCTGTTGGAAACCTCTCATACCACCCTTACCTGGGTCCCTGCGGCTGACTCCTCCTCTGTCCGGATTCCTAGGGCTTTAGTCCTCTTTCTCCTGCTCTCCCGCCCTGCTGTTTTCTGCCCTGCTGCTTTGGGTGTGCCTGAGTTCCTCTCTTCACCTGGATCCCTGCAACTGACTGCTCCTCTGTCAGAGTTCCTGGCTTTTTTATCCCCTTTCTCCCATTCTCCTGCCCTGCTGCTTTGGGCGTGCCTGATTTCCCTCTCCTCACCTGGATCTCTGCTGCTGACTACTTCTCTGTCAGGGTTCCAGGCTTTTAATCCCCTTTTTCCTGCTCTCCATCATGCTGCTTTGGGTGTGGCTGAGTTCTTCTCCTCACCTGGATCCCTGAGGCTGATAAGTACTGTTCTATAGGGTTTCCTCCTGTGTAATCTACACAGGAGCAGATTGTCAGGTCTTTTCTTCCACGGAGCTCTTGGTGGATTTGAACTGCTGACCTTTAGCTTAGTAGCTGAGTTCTTAACCATTGTGCTACCAGGGTTCCTCCATAATAGCATAGCTTTTCTTATTCTTAAGGAAAATTATAATGAGTAATAAAACAAATGTATATTTTTCAAAGAATCATACTCTAGTAGAAACAGGAGAGTTATGGTGGGATATTTGTTTTCACTTCAAAATTTCAGAATTCTTTTTATTGAAACATAAGAAGTCAAATAATTTCATGAATGTGTTTTATTTCAAAATTAAATCAACTTAATGTATGTACTCACAGTTCAGGAAAAACATCTGAAATATTCACTAGAAAGAGACAGAACATTTCATTCAAAAAATATTTTGCTTAACACAGGATTTTTATGGGAATGGAAAATCTAGCAATGAATTTGGTGATAGTTGCACAAAACAATTGATGTAATTGGTTTTATTGAATTTTACATGTGAAAAATTGTTGAATTGGCAAGTGTTGTATTTGTTATATTTTTACAACAATAAAAATTAAACAAAATATTCTCCTTTCTTTTTATTAAAAAAAAAAAAAAAAAACTATAGCTACTGGGGGAGCTCTGGTAGCATACTGCCTAAGACACTTGACTGCTAACCAGAAGGCTAGCAGTTCAAACTCACCAGCTACCCCTTGGAAGGAAGGTTAGGCAACCTACGTCCATAGTGATACCGCCTCGGAAATCCATGGAGGCATGCGAGTCGGGTCCCACTTGACAGCACATAACAACAACAACAATATATATACTTTAAAAGATGTTGCTGTTGTTATGTGCCATGGAGTCGGATTCAACTCATAGTGATCCCTCCTTGGGTTTCCAAGGCAGTATCACTATGGAAGTAGATTGCCCAGTCTTCCTTCTGAGGAGTGGCTGGTGGGTTGAACCTCCAGCCTTCTGGTTAGCAGTCAAATGCCTTAGGCACTACACTACCAGAGAGTAATTTAAATCTTTGATTCTGGAAGTACTTCAGTTTATCCGTTATCAATACAAACCACCAAAACAAAAAAAAACAAGGTCACTGCTATAGAGTTGATTCTGACTCATAGTGATCTCCATTAGGTTTTTGAGGCAGTAAATCTTTATAGAAATAGATTGTCCTAACTTCTTGCTGTAGAGCAGCTGATAGGTTTGAACTGCCAACATTCTGGTTAGCAGTCAAATGCCTTAGGCACTGTGCCACCACCAGAGGTCCTTATATAAACCATGTAAGGGAGGAATTTTAGGTTGTCTTTATTATCATTTAGTTCTTAAAAACACAGACCAGAATCACTAAATCAGATCATGATTTTTCACTTTTTGTTTACACCAGTATGTTGTTTTGCTGCGGAGTCAGACCCAACTCATAGCGACCCCTCCTTGGGTTTCCGAGGCAGTATCACTACGGAAGTAGATTGCTCCATCTTCCTTCCGAGGAGTGGCTGGTGGATTTGAACCTCCAGCCTTCTGGTTAGCAGTCAAGTGCCGTAGCCACTATGCTACCAGAGCTCCCTTACACCAATATAGCTAATGGGAAAATAACAAGCTTGCAGAATAAAGATACGTATTTGAGAAAAGGACTTTGCATATTTGATTGTACATTTGAACTAGTTATTGAGCATAACAAACTTGAAAATATGGCAAACTAGATAATCTGCCTAAGAAGAGGTACAATATAGTTAATTAAGAGTGAGTCGTTAGCCAACCAAGAGCAATCAAAAGCCTTTATTTTCTGAAATTTACATCACAATCTCAAGTGAGGGCTTCAGGATACTCTAAACCTTCAATTAATAACTGTTTTCCAAATGTGTCAGTTAAGATACTATTTTTCATTTTATTCAATGACATGCAAATTTGAAAATAAACTCAGAATTACATACTAGTCTATAACATTTATAGAAATGCACATAAATATGTGCATGTGTGACATAACGGCATGCCTCAATATCAATTTGTTTCCTTAAATTGCAGTAAGTTCATTTTTGAAATAAAATATTTATATATTAGAAATATATGTCTTTTTGTTCTTTTACTTAATTTTAAAGGCAGGAATTACATTGATTATAGAAATCACTAAAATAAATTTAGTGGTATAAAATCTTCCAACTCATCAAACATAATTTGTAGCAAAATGAATTCCAGTTTTCCTATTGATGTGTGCTTGGGGAGTTGTGCTGGTAGTTGGGTTGAGGAAAAGGGGACATTCATCAAACTCAAAAGATTAATTTATAAATAACGTCTAAGGAAGTTGAAGCATCCCTGAATATAGCATCATCTTACTATTATATTATTAGAACAAAATGGAAATGACAATATCCTGTTGCCCTTCTTCTCTTGAGCATTCCTCAGTAAAGTAGTAGTCAACACTTTCCCACATTTAAACAGGTTCATTCCTGTGATTGCTGCCTCTAGGGATTGGCTTGTTTTTTTAAATTCATTTATCCTTGCAAATATCTGTTCATTTATAAGTTATCACTCATAGAAGTGGCCATATTTCTTTAATATTCTTTTAGTCGCTGAAACATCTACATTCCAAGCTATTCTGGGGGAGTACTGTCAAAGAATTCATCCAGGAAAATAGCTTGTTTTATCCTCAAATGGCTCTCAGCTAGATGGCTACAGATGAAGATTGACGGATGTGCATGGGTACACTCAGATTGTCTTCTCCAAGAAAGGATCAGCTCACTTGGATCTGATTACCATCTGTCTAATTCTCTGGTCTCTAAACAATCAGCAAACAGTTTTCAACACATGTCTTCCATATATGTATGTATACATGTATGTTGTTGTTTTGTTAGGTACATTGAGTCAATTTTGACTCAAAGTGACCCCATCTGACATAGTAGAACTGCCTCATAGGGGTTTCTATCTTATAAATATATAATATATATTTTAAAACAAAAAATAGAATATTTATGATAAATATTAACAATTTCATCTTATTTACCTATCTTATTATATACTGAGCAAATAATGCAACAAGCTGGACTATGTGAAGTAGAACATCGCATCAGAATTGAAGGAAGACTCATTAACAATCTGCACTATTCAGATGAAACAACCTTGCTTGCTGAAAGTGAAGAAGATTTGAAACACTCACTGAAGAAGATCAAAGACTATAGCCATCAATCTGGGTTATACCTCAATATAAAGAAAACAAAAATCCTCACAACTGGACCAATAAGGAACATCAAGATAAATGGCAAAAAAGACTAATATTGTCAAGGCTTTCAGTTTACCGTGAATCAAAAATCAAAGCCCATGGAAGCAGTAATTTAGAAATCAAATGATGTGTTGCATTGGGGAAATCTACTGCAGAAGACTTCTTTAAGTGTTAAAAGAGCAAAGATGTCACTTTTGAGGACTAAGGTGCACTTGACCCATGTGTTTTCAATAGCTTCATATGCATGAAGAAGCTGGGCAATGAACAAGAAAGACCAGAAGAATCAATGCCTTTGAATTACCATGTTGGTAAAGAATACTGAAAATACCATGGACTTCCAGAAGAAAGAACAAATCTGTCCTGGAAGAAGTACAGCTGAAATGCTCCTTGGACACAAGTATGATGAGACTTCATGTTATATACTTTGGACATGACATGTTATTGGGAGGACATGACATGTCTCTGGAGAAGGACATCATGCTTGGTAAAATAGAGGGTCACTGAGAAAGAGGAAGACCCTCAACAATATGGATTGACACAGTGGCTGCAGCAATATGCTCAAACATAGCAATGACTGTGAGGGTGGCACAGGACTGGACAGTGTTTCATTCTTTTGTGAATAGGGTCACTAGGAGTCAGTTTGTGAGTCAGAGCCAACTTGAGACACAGTGAACAACAACAACGAGTATTTACCGAACATCAGTTTTGTGCCAGGCACTATTTTAAGACATGGGAATTCAACATTGAGCAGGTTAGACACAGTTTGAAACTTCACAGAGTATATATTTCAATGAGTAGACAAATAATAAATACATTAATATACACTATAAATAAGTACAGTTATACTTCAGTATCTATGAGGAATTAGTTTCAAGATCCCTGTAGATACCAAATTCCACAGATGCTCAAGTCCCTTTTATAAAATGGTATAGTATTTACATAAAATTTATGTACGTTCTCCTGTATACTTTAAATCATGTCTAGATTATTGTAATGCTGTGTAAATAGCACTTTATGCTGTCTCTTAGCCTTTGAGGGATTGTTTTGACTGTTTTGGGAGCTATTCCCCTCACTGCAGCATTTTCAATCCATGGTTGGTTAAGTCTGCAGATGCAAAACCCTCAGGTAGAGAGGGCCGACTGTGTTATGAGTAGAAGGCAGCTTAAATGTTCAGACAGTAATAGGAACAGAAGGAGTATTATTTTAGAAAGATTGATCAGGGACCACTTGAGCAATGGCCTCAGGAAGTAGAAGAGAGGACAAAAATGTCCAAGACAGAAGGAGTAAACAATCGTAGATGAGATATTAAAATCGAGACAGGCATGGAATGGGCTGGCTCGATCAAACAGCCTCTGACTCAGTATTCTTGGAATCTAAGCCTACATGCAGAGCACCATGTAATTATTGCTGCTGGTGACAGAGAACTGCTTATGATTAACAAAGCAGGACCTTAGGCTAGATAAGAACCTACATTTCAAAAGCCCCACAAGCTCGACCAGCTGTAAAATGCTGGTAAACCTCCTGAGTTCTCCTTCAAGAACCCTACCAGGTACAGAGCATACACAGTAAAATTCAAGATGACCAGCAAAGACCTTCCAACAGAGACAGTCAAGAACAGGAGTCCCTTGCTGGGATTTGAACCTTCTACATAGTATCCCAGAATAAATCATGGCAAACGTCCTATAAGCCTTCGTGATGGGTTGCATTTTTGTTCCAACAACCTTTGAAGTGGAATCCATCTTGGATATTTCCTTTGTGTGCATATGATCTTTACCAGAGATCCCCACTCACTTCATGAATAAAGATAATGCATTTTCCCAACTAAAATCCTTCATAAACCACGGAATCCTTTGTTTGAGGAGAGATTGGAGGCTAGTGTAAGCAAAAGACCCCATCCCTCTCTCACGACCCCCCTTGCTTCTCTTTAATAAACTTTGGATCATGTGGACATTTTGCCTCTCTTGTTCATATCTTTGTCACTAGAAGGCAAGGACACTTGCACAGAGTCTGAGGACACCCAGTGACAAAATAAATAGGATTTATTTATTTACAGTTGAAGGAAGGTTGGGCAATCCTACTTCCGTAGTGATACTGCCTCGGAAACCCAAGGAGGGGTCGCTATGAGTCAGGGCTGACTTGACGGCACATAACAACAACAACAACAAAGCACTATTAAGGAGCATGGGTAAATATCTGTGTTCCAAGTAGTCTTTTGAATACTTTTGATATTTTTCGACTTGACTGGTGGTCATATCTGATTGGTTCATTGGTGTTTAAACTTCATAATGTAGCTAATAAAGAACGTGTGCCAGGCATGAGTGTCAGCTCCCATTAGGTTTTTTATTTTTTTATTTTTTTTTTTACATTTTATTGTGACTGGGGTGAAATTTTACAAAGCAGATTCATTTTATATTCAACAGTTCATACACATTTTGTTTTCTGACACTGCTTATATTCTCAGTAGTGTAAAAGTTCTCCTCCCATTTCCTCCCTTTGGTTAGCCTTCCCTGTGTCCTTCTTACCTATGCATTCCTGCCTCCCTACTTTTCTCCCTGTGCAAATGCTGCCCTTCTAATCTCCCATGGTTGATTGTTCTAAGGAGTGTATGTTCCTGGTGTAGTTGTTCAGCTTGTAACCCTGTTATTGTTTGGCTAGAAGTTAAGCCACTCAAGTGAATTCAATTCCAAGCCTGAAAGATGACTTGGGGCCTTAGTCTCAGGGATTTCCACTGGTTTCTATAATTTACACATAATGAATGGTTTTGGATCATATAAATATTATACCAAGACATAAGACTACTCTGTTATTAAGTGTAATTTATGTCAATTGAGGTATGACTTCAAATTTCTTAAAGAACAACCATGGGTTTTGATTTGATGGAATTATTTTATGATAAAAGCATAAAATTAGTTATAAAAATTTGATATTTGATATTTTCTTGTCTTATATTAATAGAGGTGGAGTCCTGATGGCACGTTGGTTAAAGAGTTTGGCTGCTAAACAAAAAGATGACAGTGTGAACCACCAGCTGCACTGTGGGAGAAAGATGTGGTAGTCTTCTTCCATAAAGGTATACAGCCTTAGAAATAGTATGAGGCAGTTGAACTCTGTCTTACAGGATCACTAGGATGCACTTGAAGGTGCTTGGTTTGGTTTTGGTTTATAATAATAGAGAAGGACCCAGATCAAATAATCAAGTACTTCCAAATATTTGTATATTACAGTGAAAACACAGAAACAGGAGCACACAGGAGCTCACATTTATTAATAATGGCAATCATATACAATTTAAAAAAATTTCAGAAGATCATTTAACCAAGGATATAAATCTCATATTTAACAAAAACTCGCTGTCACTGAGTAGATTCCAACTCACAGAGACCCTGTAGGACAGAGCAGAACTGCCCCATAAGGTTTCCAAGGCTGTAACTCTTTACAGAAGCAGACTGCCTCATTTTTCTCTCGCGGAGCAGGTGGTAGGTTGAACCACCGATATTTTGGTTAGCAGCTGAATGCTTTAATCACTAGACCACCAGAGCTCCTTTAATCTCCTCATGTTGTTGTTGTTATATGCCGTCAAGTTGGACCTGACTCATAGCGACCCTTCCTTGGGTTTCTGAGGCAGTGTCACTACAGAAGTAGATTGCCCCATCTTCCTTCTGAGGAGTGGCTGGTGGGTTTGAACTGCCAGCCTTCTGTTTGCAGTCAAGTGCCTTGGGCACTACGCTACCAGAGCTCCTTTAATCTCCTATTAGGCAGTAAGAATTCCATTTAATATGATAAACCTGTCTTCAAAAAAGCTCTATGGATTATTGGAGAAATAGGAATTGCTAACTGCTTATTTGCCCTATTCAGAGTATCAGAGAGGTCCTAATGAAACTTCCTACCTTGCATTATGTATGATTTGTATATGTTACTCCAGAATAGAAAAAGTCTAAGCTAGAAATTATTTATAATGCATGCTCATAAGTAGAAGGACCAAACAGATTACTAGATAGTGGTGATGATATGTTAGGATTTCCCATTGACAATCACAAATCTGTACCTGTCTGCAACAGATCAGTTTTCTAAACTGCATGTTGAAAGTGGTAGTGATAATTCAGTGAAGATTAGAGTGTTTTTTTATTCACTAACAGCTTTTACCAATTCTGAAGGAAGATAAGCATTACACACCATCCAAAGAATATGATTTATGTGTGTAAGCCTATTCACATATGTATAAGAGATTTTTCCATCATCTATCTGTCAGTTTGATGTATTGTGGTGACTTACCTGTTGCTATGATACTAGAAGCTGTGACACAGGTGTTTCAAATACTAGCAGGGTCACCCATGGTGGACAGGTTTCAGTGGAGCTACCAAATGAAGACAGACTAGGAAGAAAGGCCAGGTGATCTACTTTAGAAAGTCAATGAAAACTTTATGAGTCATAAGAGAATATTGTCTGATATAGTGCTGGAATATGAGCACCTTATGTTGGAAAGCACATCACAATAGACACAATGATACACATAAACATATCAGTGATAATGAAAATGACACAGGATTGGGCAACATTTTATTCTGTTATACATAAGACTACCATGAGTCAGAGCTGACTGGACCACAACTAAGGCAGTTTTAGTTATAAATACATATTTCACCAGAGATTTCCAACCCTCTTCCGACTTCAAAGAAATACAGCATCAGTTAGCTAATTAATAATTCTCAACCAGGACAGTTAACTAACTTTTAGGGGACATGATCCCAATCTCCGTCTGGTAAATATGATTTGAAAAATCTTCTCCCAACATCAAGAGATTGTTAACTCTTTAGGTCTTCTCTTCCTCCTTATTGAAATTCTTTGTCTAAAGTTGGAAGTATGATCCAGTTAATATTCAAGATTTTTTTTTTTTTTTTAAATATGTGTATTCTGGAGCTCTGGTCACATAGTGCTTAAGGCATTTGACTGCTAACCAGAAGGCTGGCAGTTCAAACCCACCAGCCACTCCTTGGAAGGAAGGTGGGACAATCTACTTCCATAGTGATACCACCTCGGAAACCCAAGGATTGGTCACTATGAGTTGGATCCGACTTGACAGCAGTGAGTTTGTTTGTTTTTTACTATGTATTCTAGTGACTATCATTTTTTGAATTTTTACTCCTTTCCTAAAAGGTAGAATCATCTAGCTATTGCTACATAACAAATTACCCCAAACTTTGGTGGGATAAAAAATAGTAAGTATTTATTATTTCACACAGTTTCTATGAGTCAGAATTTAGGGAGCAGATTGGGCTCAGGGTCACTCATGAGGTTGAGTCATCTTGCAGATATGACTGGAGATGGAGGATACATTTACAAATTGGGTCACTCATATGTTTGGCAAGTAAGTGCTAGCTGTTTGCAAGAGGCTTCGTTAACTTACTACCCAGACCTCCCCATAGATCTGTTGAGTGTCCTCACAAAATGGCAACTGGTTTCTCCCAGAGTGAATAATCCCAAAGAGAGTAAGATGATATGACCTCAGAAGTCACACTTTATCCTCACTGCAAAACCCTATTGGGTAATCAAGTTAATCCTACAAGTATGGGAGGGAATTACAATATAAGGACATGAATACCAAGAAGTGAGACAAGTAGCACTAAGATCCATCCTGGAAGCTGACTACCTCAGTCAGTTTCTTGTATGTGGACAGCTTCACCAACTCTACTCTCACATACATTCCCTCTGGTCAGACCATTCTCTCCATTATCAGTGAAAGCATTATGAATTTTACTAAATCACCTAACATAGAAACTAATAATTTTGATAGCAAGCACTCAATAACTGCCATTATTATTAATCACTTGTTTGTCATACAAATTTTTCCTACTTTTGGAAGCTTAATTTAGCCTGATATTAGTGTTAATGATGACAACTGGACTTTGGGGAGGGTTGCTCAGACCAACAGTGTGAATTCTGTCAAACCAGATATAATCCCCAGAGTATATATGCACTTCCTAGATTCCACCCCTCATCTTTAGTCCTGTTTCACCCAGCTCAGTGGCCAATGTAGTCTTTGAAGAATACGCTGTTATCCAGGTCAAGTTCAAGGAAGTCAGTACTGTGGACTTGCTGCCTTCATATATGTAGGCTGAGAGAGAGGCCATGTTACCACTCAAGTATCTAATTACCGTCACTTTCCACAATCATTGCTGTGAGTCCCTGTTCTTTTCCTTTTGACAACATCAGAACTACAGCAGGACTGATTACAGAACAACCCTGTACTCTGAAATACCCTCTTTGCCTCTTCCTCATTTTCTTTTCTCTAATTGAATTATTTCCCCCTCATGCTCAAATTCTACCAATTGCTAAAGGATTAGCTCGAGTTGTACATTTTCTGGGATGCCTTTTCTGTTCCTTCTTGCTGTAGAAGGAGCCTCATTATCTCATGAACTCCCATGGCATTTCATCTGTGATGCTCTTATGGGATTTGTCACTGTCAACCTTGTATCGGAGGGTTTGTGTGTGTGTGTGTGTGTTTGTGTGTATTTCTTATGTTCCCTATTATATTGTGAGTCTTTTAAGAGTAGGATTTTTGTATATTTCATCTTTGTATCTCCCAAAGTAACTTGCAAGCAAGTATAGCAAGCACTCAATTGATATATTTAGAATAAATGAAAACATTCATCAATGAATATTTGTAGACGTACAGCCTCTGTGTTGTTAGGTGCCACTGAGTTGTCTCCGTCTCATAGTGACCTTATGCACTACAGAATGAAATAGTGTGTAGAACTGTGCCAGCCTCATGATTCTTACTCTACCTGAGTCCATTGTTGCAGCCACTATATCCATCCATCTTTTTGAGGGCCTTACCCTTTTTTGTTGACCCTCTACTTTACCAATCATGATATCCTTCTCCAGCAAATGGTTCCTTCTGATAACATAACCAAAGTTGGTGAGACAAAGTCTGGGCATTCTGTTTCCAAGAGCAATCTGGCTGCACTTCTTCCAGGTACAGATTTGTTAGTTCTTTTAGCAGCATGGTACTTTTAGTAGTCTTCACTAACACCACAACTCAAAAGGGTGAACTATTCTTCTATCTTTCTTATTCATTGTCCAGCTCTTACATGCTTAAGTGGTGATTGAAAATATCACGGCTTGGGTTGGGCACACCTTACTCTTCAAGGAGACATTTTTGCTCTTCAGCACTTGAAAGAGGTCTTTTGCAGCAGATTTGCTCAATGCAATACATTGTCTGATTTTTTATAGAACTCCTGCACAGATATAAATCTTTATAATATAAATATAAAAAATAAATATATATAAACATATAAAAAGATGAGCATGCATCATAGAATATTTCATACAAAATATTAAACGAATTAAGCACAAATAAAACTCTATTATGTCAAACATCCAATGTAAAGGGTTGTAATTCTCTCTCTTTCTCTCTTTTTTTTTTTTAAATCACAACACCTTCCTTCAGGTGATTAGAAAATTTAGGAACTGGTTTCTAGTTGTAAGATTTTCAGGTTGAGCATGTAGGTTTGTACACAAATAGGAAAAAAGATAAGCATGCCAATTGCTCTCTTCATTATAGCATGCCCTTTATTTTGAGCTGACTAGCCACAATTTGCCTAAGTAAAAAAGAGCATAAAGTCTCTTGAAATTCTTTAATTTTCACCAAAAACCAAAGGCAAACTAGAGCTACTTTGAGCAAATTTTATTTTAAGAATAGCTGACTAGCAAGCATAGATTAGTATTGATTGTACCCTCTGTAGCGTACACCTATGATAAAAATACGTTTTTAAATTTTTTTTTGTATTTTTGATGAAATTATACATAGCAAAACAGGTTCCCATTCAACAATTTCTACAGATATTGTTAAGTGATATTGGTTACATTATTTACGTTGTATCAGCAGTCTCATTATTTCCATTCTAGTTGTTTCATTCCTATTAACTCTGTCTCATTGCACCCAAATCCTCTTGTCCATGCCATTAGAGTGCCTGTTGACCATTTGGTCTTATATAGTTGATTTTTAAGAAGGAGCTGTATTCAAGGGTGACATTCTTTACTTTTTTGAGTTAATTTGTTGTCTTAGGCTGGGTTCTCTAGAGAAGCAAAACCACTGAAGCATATATATATATATATGTATAGACAGAGAGAGAGAGAGAACTTATCTCAGGGAAATGGTTCACACAGTTGTGAAACTTTTTTTTTTTTTTTTTGGTAACTTTCCTATCCATTTTTAAATTAGCAGGGGTGAGAGCATGGAAATATCAATAATATTTAATAAAATGTTTACACACTATAAAAAGGATTCCTGGGAGTAATAAATGAAGATACTGTAGGACAGAATATATAAAACATTTAGCCCAGTGCCTGTTACCAACTTCCTTATTCTTATGAAGTCATGTTGATTTGATGTTTATAGATTTGACTAATTTCCATAACCTCTTGTTGGTGCCAGCAGGTGAGTGAAAGAAAAGCTAGGAGTTGGCTGACAAACTGTGGATGGGGACAAATAAAAGACAGAAATAGGGAACAGATATTTCAGGCACTCATTTTACCAGCCCATTTCATTAGTAGTTTGAGTGACTTCAAGTAGCCATTTTCCAATGCAATGCTAATGAGAACCTGACAGGCAAGGTCCAAATTTAGATCCCGAAAATGGCTCTTCTTGGATGGCAGATATATTAAAACAGCTACATCTTGACTGAGGAAGGGAATAGAAAATTTCTCTTTGGGACATTTGAGTTTTTAGCAGAAATTGCCAAAAGTAGATATGAATTGTCATCTTTCCTTCCCTAAGAGAAGGAAATTAAGGCAAAACTAAGAAAAAAAAAAACTTCTTTAATTTCTAAAATTACATGTACTGGCTCACTGAAATTACAGCTTTACAAGTAATTAAGACAACTGAGTGATCCTTGCATAATAATTAAGATATTTCCTAACTATAACACTCAAAATGCTTCTCAGATATTTAAAAAAAAAAGACTTTATAATTTTTAAGTAATAAAATAAACTTTTCTGGCAGATATCCTCTGTACTTTATTTCTTAATCGCAGTTGAAGGAAACAATTACTTAAAATTACCAGAAAGCTAAAATAATTTCCTAGAACCCAGTGAAAGACTAGGTGTGAATAAAATGTTCTGTACCTTTCATAACTTATTTAGGGGAAAGATAATTTAGTTAATTTGGAAATGTTTCTTGAGGTATTTACTTCTTCATTTTTCTCTTCCTTTTTGTTTTTAATGATAGATATTTGTGGGCTGAATAAAACAAATATTAACATTTTTAGGGAACAAAAGTTATTAAGAGTTAAAATTTTTATACTTAGGTAACTAAGTTTAAAAAATGGCTTTGCAATTATAGAATGTCTTTAATTTTAAACATACATTTTAGACTTTTCTTATTTAAAAATGATGTGTTTGTCTCTTGATATAGTTTCTTTTAAAAAAGTTTAACTTTCTTGATCTATGCAAACATGAAATAGAGTATGTTGAGGTTTTATTCATAGTTGTCAAAAGAGCAGGCTATAAATACCTTTCTCGACTGAACTTTTCTACAGAAATGTAGACCTTAAGGAATGTGTATTAGACCCAGAATCCATGTGTATGAGTTTTGATGTCAAGCAAATTTTTTGCTATTTTTCATCGTTGTCTCTACAACATACAGTTAGCATATTAGGTGCTAGTTGCTGGAGATGTCCTTGCAAAAGAACTGGAGTCTGTTATTACATAAGTATGTGAAACATAGCATACTGCCTCCTTTTTGGATATGCACTATGTGCATAACAAGCCAGGTGCAGGCTGGGCTTGTTGTTGTTGTTATGTGCCCTTAAGTTGGACCCAACTCATAGCGACCCCTCCTTGGGTTTCCGAGGCAGTATCACTATGGAAGCAGATTGCCCCATCTTCCTTCCGAGGAGTGGCTGGTGGGTTTGTACCGCCAGCCTTCTGGTTAGCAGTCAAGTGCCTTAGCCACTATGCTACCAGAGCTCCCGCAGGCTGGGCAGGGGATCTTTTTTAGAAAATAAGTAAAATTACTGGACAAAGTTATGTTGTTGTTGTTAGGTGCCATCAAGTCGTTTCTGATTCATAGTGACCCTACATGCAGCAGAACAAAACACTATCTGGTCCCGCGCTAGTTCCACAACCCTTGCTATACTTGAGCCCATTGCGCAGCCACTGTGTTAATCCATCTTGTTGATAGCCTCCCACTGTTATGTTGATCCTCCACCTTACCAAGCATGACATCCTTCTCCAGGGAATGGTCCCTTCTGACAACATGACCAAAGTAGGTGAGACGAAGTCTGGCCATTCTCGCTTCCAAGGAGCACTCCAGTTGCACTTCCACCAGGACGGATTTGTTAATTCTTTTAGCAGTCCATGGTATTTTCAGCATTCTTCACCAACACCACAACTCAAAATCATCAACCGTTCTTCGCTCTTCCTTATTCATTGTCTAGCTCTCACATGCATATGAGGTGATTGAAAATAACATGACTTAGGTCATGCGCACGTTAGTCCTCAAGGAGACATCTTTGCTCTTCAGCACTTGAAAGAGATCCTTTGCAGACGATTTGCCCAGTGCTATATGTTGTCTAATGTCCTGACTACTGCTTCCACTGGCATCAATTGTAGAACCAAGCAATGTGAGACAACTTCAATCTTTTCTCCCTTTATTTTGATGCTGCTTATAGGTCCAGTTGTGAGGATTTTTGTTTTCTTTATATTGAGATGTAAGCCATACTGCAAATGGTATTCTTCAATCTTCATTACTAAGGACTTCAAGCCATCCTCACTTTCAGCAAGCAAAGTTGTGTCGTCAGTGTATCACAGGTTGTTGATTTTTCCTCCAATTCTGATACCATGTTCTTCTTCATTTAGTGCAGCTTCTCGGCTTATGTGCCCAGCATAAAAATTGAACAAGTATGGTGAAAGGATACACCCCTGACATACTCCGTTCTTGATTTTAAATTATGCAGTGTTCCCTTGTTCTGTTTGAACAGGAGCTTCCTAGTCTATGTGCATGTTCCTCATGAGTACAATGAAGTGTTCTGGAATTCCCATTCTTGTCAATGTTACCCATAATTTGTTATGATCCACCCAATCAAATGCTTTTCCATAGACAGTAAAACACAAGTAAACCTCTTTCTGGTATTCTTTACTTTGAACCAAGATCCATCTGACATCAGCAATGATATCCCTCATTCCATGTCCTCTCCTGAAACCAGCTTGCATTTCTGGAATTCTCTGTCAATATACTGCTGCAACCATTTTTGAATTATCTTCAGTAAGATTTTACTTGCATGCAATATTAATAATCTTGTTAGATAATTTCCACATTGTGTGGGATCACCTTTCTTTGCAATGGGTACAAATATGGATCTCTTCCAATCAGTAGGGCAGGTAGCTGTCTTCCAAATCTCTTGGCATAGCTGAGTCAATACCTCCAGTGGGTATCCATTTGTTGAAACATCTCAATGAGTATTCCGTCAATTCCTAGAGCCTTGTTCTTTGCCAATTCCTTCAGCACAGTTTTGACTTCTTCCTTCGATACCACTGGTGGTTGATCATATGCCACCTTCTGAAATGGATGAAGATCAACCAGGTCTTTTTGGTATAGTGACTTTGTGTATTCCTTCCATTTTCTTTTGATGCTTCTTGCATCATTCAATATTTTGTCCATAGAATCCTTTCATATTGCAGCTCAAAGCTTAATTTTTTTTCTCAGTTCTTTCAGCTTGAGAAATGCTGAGCCTGTTCTTTTGTTTTGTTTTTCTAACTCTAGTTCTTTGCTCATTTCATTATAGTAATTAGCTTTGTCCACTTGAGCTGCTCTTTTAATTCTTCTGTTCAGCTCTTTTATCTTGTCATTTTTTCTATTTGCTTTATCCAGTCTCCATTCAAAGGCAAGTTTCAGAGTCTCTCCTGACATCCATTTTTGTCTTTTCTTCTTCTCTTGTCTTTTTAATGACTTCTTGCTTTCTTCATAGATGATGTTCTTGATGTCATCCCACAAGTCTTCTGGTTTTCAGTCATTTATGTTTTAGCCAAATTCAGTGTCTGTCTTAAGGGCATCACAGGTTAAATTTTTATGTGGCAGACAGCAACTTGGTATTTGTGTGATGTGGGAATAAAATCTTTCCTGTAATGGTGGATAAATATGTCAGTGACTTCTTTTTTTCTTATGTAGTGATTGAAAATACAGAGAAAAAGAATAATACTGTTCAGTCTAATTTTTGTTTTTGTATGGTCCTGTAAGACTGATTTATCTATTCAATGGTAATAATTTTACAGTAAATTTAATGAACAGAGCTGCATACATATAAAGGAACTTTAAGCCTTTTGAAAACAAGAATATTACAATCGTTTACCAAATTATCCTTTTTCATTAAGTAATGTTTTCTTTCCAATCCCCAGTGCCCTGGTGTTAGCTGGTCTTAATGTTCTATTAATTAGAATTAGATTTGACTTCAAATGGCAAAGACCTAAACAAAAGTGCCTTAATCAAAAACAGAGTTTTTTTTTTTTTTTTACTCTCTTTGGTAAATAAATTAGGAAACAGGCAATAAGGATGAGTACAGCAGCTTTCTGCTACCAAGGACCCCAGATTCCCCTATATAATTGATATATGTGCTATATGCAGCGTCCAAGATCCAATGTTCCTAATGCTGTTGTTAGGTGCTGTTGAGTTTGGTTCGACTCATAGTGACTTCATGCACAATGTGACAAAACACTGCCCAGTCCTTCACCATTCTCAAAATCTTTGCTATGCTTGAGCCCATTATTGTAGCTCTTGCATTAGCACATCTTATTGAGGGACTTCCGCATTTTCACTGACCCTCTACTTTACCAAGCATGATATCCTTCTCCAGGGACTGTTCCTACCTGACAACATGACCAAAGTATGAGAAGTCTTGCCATCTTTGCTTCTAAGGAGCATTCCAGCTATACTTCTTTCAAGACAGATTTGTTTATTCTTCTGGCAGTTTATGGCATATTCAATACTTTTCACCAATACTGTTGGTGAAATGCCATTTGAAATACCAGTGGCAAAGCTTCTAACATCACAACAACACACTGCAACCACAGTATGACAAACTGTCAACTGGTGGATGGCAATAGTAGTTCTGGTTATTACAGACACTTTCCAAACAGCTGGAAGAGTGTAAAATGTAAAGAAGGCCAATTGTTCTTATAAGGACATTTGAACATTTCTGCCTATTTCTCATTTGGCAAAATTAATGCCTATGCTATATCTAGCTGCAATGAATCCAGGAAATGTAATCTTTTAACTGGACAACACTGCACCCAGTTAAAAATTGATGATATTTAACACATAAAGTGTGTAAAAATGACAATGAGTGTCGTGATTGCTTATTTATGTAATATCTTTACCTTAAACTCAATTTCACTGTACACTTTTTAAAATATACTGCCATTGAGGAAAAGAAATGTAGCTGAAGAAATAATTTGCTAGAAAGGATATACCAATGCGTGTTTAGTGTCTGTCTGTCTGTGTGTGTTTGATAAATTCCTTACAAATATACTTCAGAAGAAAAAGGCTAGGAAATACAGCTTAGCCATGAAATTGTTTAGGAAAAGTGAAGGGATGCAGTACACCCAGGTGCTGACCCAAGAATGAAGTAACTCTGGATGCAAGTGTCAGACAAACAGCAAATAGCATTTGAATTCAAAGTTGAGTTAGTGGTAATTTAATTGAATGCTAAATTAATGTAAATGTAGGGTACATTTCTCACTGATAAAAAAAAAAAACTCTTAGTAAAGTCACATGTGGTAAACAGTGATGCTATGAAATCCTAAACTAAAGCTTTTATTAATAATACCAAAAATAAATTTTATAATCATATACTCAGTTGAAAAAAATACTGTCCCTTAATAATTCACAAAGTTAAATTAATTCCCATTACATAAGCAAATAATACCTGATCCAGCTACCTGCCCAACTGACTAGAAGAGACCCACTCTAAAGAAAGGTAATCTGACAGAATGTGGAAATTATCAAACAGTGTCATTGACATCACATGCAAATAAAATCTTACTGAAGAGAATTCAAAAATGGTTGCAGCAGTATATTAGCAGAGAACTTCCAGAAATGCAAGCTGGATTCAGAAGGGGATGTGGAGTGAGAGATATCATAGCTGATGTCAGATGGATCTTGGCTCAAAGCAAAACATACCAGAAAGATGTTTACTTGTGTTTTATTGACTATGCAAAGGCATTTGATTGTGTGGATTCTAACAAATTTTGGATAACATTGAGAAAGAAGAATAGGAATTCCAGAACACTTAATTGTACTCATGCAGAAAATGTACATAGACCAGGAGACTGTCTTTTGAACAGAACAAGGGGATACTGCATAATTTAAAATCAGGAAAGGGGTACGTCAGGGTTGGATCATTTCACCATACATACTTATTCAATCTGTATGCTGAGTAAATAATTCAAGAAGCTGGACTACATGAAGAAATATGTGGCATCAAGATGGGAGGAAGGCTCATTAACAACCTGAGATACACAGAAGACACAACCTTGCTTGCTGAAAGTAAGGATTACTTGTAGCACTTACTGATGAAGATTAAAGATTATAGTCTATAATATGGGTTACACCTCGATATTAGGAAAACAAAAATCCTCACAACTGGCCCAATAAGCAGCATTGTGAAGAATGGAAAAAAGATTGAAGTTCTCAAAGACTTCATATTACTTGGTTCTACAAGAAACGCCAAGGGAAGCAGCAGTCAAGACATCAAAAGATGAATTCCATTGGGCAAATCTGTTACAAAAGATCTCTTTCAAGTGCTGAAGAGCAAAGCTATCTCCTTGAAGACTAAGGTGTGTCTAACCTAAGCCATGGTATTTTCAATCATCTCATATTCATGTAAGAACTGGACAATGAATAAGGAAGACTGAAGAAGAGTTGATGCTTCTGAGTTGTGGTATTGGCAAAGAATACTGAGAATATCATATACTGCTAAAAGAACTATCAAATGTGTCCTAGAAGAAGTGTAGCTGGAATGCTCCTTGGAAGCAAGAATGGTCAGGCTTCATCTCAGAAGGATGTCATGCTTGGTAAGGTGGAGAGTCAGTGAAAAAGGGGAAGGCCCTCAACAAGATGGATTGACACCATGGCTGCAGTGATGGCCTCAGATATAGTAGGGATCATGAGGCTGGCACAAGACTGCGCAGTGTTTCATTCTCAAGTACAAAAAGTCACTATGAGTTGGAGGCAACTCAATGTCACATAACAACAAGAAATGGTCTGGTCCTTGGTACAGCAGTTTGAGAACTTGGTCAGAATTTTGGGTGGAATTTATTTAGGGGGTTAAAAGATGAATATAATTTAAAAGCCTTGATAACATATAAAGGTTTCATTTTATCATCTCTCAAATAAATTCATGAAAACAAGAAATGAAGAACCTCTCTAAAACATAAAGTTACATGCTTCCTACACTCAGATTTACTCTTTGATAGTACAGTACAATTATTTCCAAAGTTAGCTCTCCAGCAAGCATTGCCATCTTCAGGTATTGTGGTTCAGAATAACTCTGTGCTGTGTTTTAAGTCTGTTACTATTTTGTCACTTATTGATATAGCCTAATATTCTCTACAGGAGTTTTTC
>NW_006921642.1:6656561-6657244 GCF_000298275.1 Orycteropus afer afer
CCAACCACCAAAGCCAAAGATGAGGAAATTGAAGAATTTTATCAACTTCTGCAGTCTGAAATTGACTGAACTTGCAATCAAGATGTGTTAATTATCACTGGTGACTGGAATGCACAAGTTGGAAACAAAGAAGAATCACCGGTAGCTGGAAAATTTGGCCTTGGTGACAGAAATAATGCTGGAACTCCCATGGTAGAATTTTGCAAGACCAATGACCTGTTCATTGCAAACACTTTTTTCAACAACACAAATGGTGGCTCTACATGTGGACTTCACCAGATGGAACACACAGGAATCAGATTGACTACATGTGGCAAGAGGCAGTGGAAAAGCTCAATATCTTCAGCCAAAACCAAGCCAGGAGCTGATTGTGGAACAGACTATCAACTGTTCATGTGCAACTTCAACTTGAAGTTGAAGACAATTAAAACAAGTCCAAGAGAGCCAAAATATGATAGTGAATATATCCCTCCTGAATTTAGAGATCATCTAAAGAAACCTATCTATTTCGGTCATCTATTGAACACCAATGACCGAAAACCAGAAGAATTGTGGGAGGATATCAAGAACATTATCCATGAAGAAAGCAAGAGACCACTAAGAAGATGAAAAAAGAAGAGAAGACCAAAATGGATGACAGAAGAGACTCTGAAACTTGCCCTTGAGTGGAGAGTAGCTAAAGC